>NW_027183617.1:0-172421 GCF_041296385.1 Aphelocoma coerulescens
GGCTAAAGCAACCCAGACATTTGTCTTTGGTTGATTCACAGGTAAAGCTTCACTACAAAAACTAAAACAAAAGAATAAAGCAACATGCACGCGCGCAAATGAGAAAACTCCATTCTTTTCTTGAGCTGTTTTTGGCAGATCACTTTCTTCTGGTGATTCTGCGCAGTTCAGGTCTGGGTGCTTGCTTCCTGGCTTCCACTTGCAGAGTCACTGGCTGGTGTGGTGGCATCAGCAGGCTTTGATGCGAGGTATGGCTTCACGTTTTTTGCTGGAACCCACTTGATTCCTTCACCTGTGGAAACACATGCAAACCCCCTTCCCCCCACATTATAAGATTGTATGGTCCTTCTATTTTTCCTGAGTCTAGATTTTTAATCAAAACTGGGGGGCGCTCTTTCAGTTTTGCTTTTTTGTTGTTCAAAAAATGTCTATAAATGGGGGGGATCAGGCTCTTCTGCAGAGCTATTCAAAAAATTGTAAACATACAAAGCCTTGTTCAACCTCCTTTGAGGTGTATCCTGGACTTCTCCCCCTCTCTGTTGATCTAAAATGCGTTTTAGGGTTTGATGTGTTCTTTTTAGGGTACTTTTTAGCAGTTGTTTAAGCAGTTGTTTAAGATACGGTGAGCAAATACCACTATCTCTTACAGCCCTTCTTAGTTCTTTAATTTCGTGAGTGGGGATGGAACCCACGTTTTGGGACTGTCAGGCTGTTGGCTAGCTATCACAGGCTTAGCTAATAGACTTTCATCTTTACAGCTTTGGAGTCTTATTTCATGCCAATCTGTTAATTGAGAATAATCTGAGCACTTTGGAGGATTTTTTGATTCAGAAAGTAGCGCTAACAAACTCTCAGAACTCGTTTTCTCCTTATGGGTTGCAAGATCCCAGCCGCTCGCTGGCGGGACTCTGGGGCTCATTGCAAACAAATCTGGCTGCTTTTCAGGGTTTCCTGGTGTTAGATTTAAAGCATCAGCTCGGGCAGAGCGGCTCTCCGTCTTCCCTGCCACTGGAGCTGCACCACTGCCCTCCGTTCCCCCCCTGTTTGCGGCTTGTGAGGCGAGGCTGAGCTGCGCGGAGGGATGTTGCTGGGCGGCGGTAGCCGAGGGATACAGCTGTGCGGTGCCGGAGGGCCCCGGCGGGGGCGGCGATGGCACTGCCGATCTCCGCGGGTGGCGGGCGAGGAGGCGGGGGGGCCGCGAGCAACCGGCTCCGCGGCAGCGGGCGAGGGGGTGCGGGTGGCTCTATTGAAGGCGAGGTGAAAGCCGTGGGGGGCGGTGGCGGAGCTAGTTCCGTGAGCAGTGCTGTGGTTGGAGAAGTGTGAGCGTGCGTGGGTTACGCCATCAGGTCAACGTGGCGGACTGTGATGGCCGCTGTCTGTGTGTCGGGGAGAGCGGGAGGTGGCAGGGCTGTCCCGTCGGCAGGAGACGATCCCGGGGCTGCGGGAGGCGGGAGGGCCGGCGTGGAGGCGGCGGGAGTATGTTGCGGTGGGGCCATGGCGAACGGTGGGCCAGTCGGCGGCTGGACCGCGGCGTGCTGCCGCTGGGAGTTTGCAGGCTGGGCTGGTGTGGCTGCCGGCGCGGCGGTGCCAGGAGACGGGGCTGGAGCAGCGGCAGGCACGGGAGAGGCAGCAGCCATCTGTGTATAGGCGCTGCAGCGCCGGCACCAGGTGGCTGGCGGGGCTGGGGCGCTCCGTGTCCCACGGACGCGGACGGGACGTTGACCACCACCGGCGCCGTGTCGGTGGCGGCGAGGGGGACCTGGGGGGCTGGAAGAAGGGTCGCGCCTGGCTTTGCGGGGGGCCGGCTATGATGGTGGCTACAGCCATAACAGGCGCGGCTAGGGGAGCGGTAGGACCCGTAGGTGGCTGGGGAGCAGCCGCTGGCCCCGCGGGGCTATCGGCGGGGGGCGGGGCCGCGAAGGCGCTGGCGGACGGGGTGGGAGGAGCGAGGGACGGGGCCGCGAAGACGCTGGAGCCGAGGGCGGGGACCGCGGGAGCCGGGGCAGCAGGGAGGAACGGGATGGGGGGGGCGGGGATGGGGGGAGCGGTGGAGGGGGTCGTAGGGTCCGGTGGGACAGGGGTGACGGCTGCCAGGACAGCGGGGGCGGGGGGCGGGGCGGCACGAGTCAGTCGGACCGCGGCTACCGGAGCCGCGAGAGGCGGGACAGCAGGGACTAACGGGACCGTGGGGGTGGAGATGACGGGGGCGGTGGGGGGGGCGGTGGAGTCCGGTGGGGCAGGGGTGACCGGTGCAGGGACCGCGGGGGGGTGGGGCGGGGCGGCACGAGACAGCTGGACCGCGGGTACCGGAGCCGTGAGGTCCGGCGGCGGGGCGGGGGCCGTGCCCGGTTGCAGGCTCGCGGCGGCAAGGGGCGGGCTCGCAGCAGGAGCGGGACCCGGCGAGGTGGCTGCTGCGGGCGGCGCCTTCACAGCAAACAGCTCCACGAGCGCTCTGCAAGCCGGGACCAGCTCCGCGGCAGCCCAATCCCGGCGGGAGATATTATTAAAGAGTTTAACCCGAACTGTGTCCCAGAAGTCTCTTGTAAAGACGGCTGAACGGTCAGCATTTGGGAAATTAATCAGAGTCCATTCTAAGAGGTTTTTTAGCTCCTGTTTAGGTAATTGACTTGGACCGGAGCTTAGTAAGTACTTAAGTTGTTTATAGAGATGTCTGTCATGGGCAGAGTGAGTTTGTCCCATTATTGACCAGTATGATACTCACCTAGATGTCGCAGGGGGCAGGGTCCTTAATCAGAAGTCCGTCGTGGGGGGCTGGCCAGGCTCTCCACACGGCGCTCAGGACGCTGCTGTCGGGTCCCTCCTCAGAGCTCCGGTTTCAGGCGTCGCTTGGCAACGGCTTTCCGTGCTCGGGACCTCGCAGGTGTCTCCACTCAGAGCTCCAGCGCGGGCGGTGCTGAGCAATACCCGCCTGTGCTCGGGCGCGCGGCTGGATCCCTCCTAAGAGCTCCGGTCTGCACTGCTTAGCAGCGTGTCCGTGCTCGAGGGGTACCACGGCAAACTTCCTCAAAGAGCTCCAGGTAACCGCTGCGCAGCAGTGGCCGTCTGTGCTCGAGGACTGCCAGGCAATTTCCTCCCTCCGAGAGCTCCAGGTAATTGCTACGAAGTAACGGCTCCCCGTGCTCGAGGGCTGCCTCAGCAGAGTTATAGAGCTCCGGCTTTTACGCTGCGCAGCAACGGTATGCCGTGCTCACGACACGTTCCAGGTGGCTATAACTGGTCTTTTAGTTACCGTCCATGGCGAAGTCTCTCACAGGTGGAAGAAGCTGAATCAGGCCTTCACTCACGTTTGGGCGCCAGTTTGTCGAAATTGATGGCGATGATGGTGATGAGGGTGTGGGTTCGGTCGGGCCCGGCTGGAGATGGACGGCGACGAGAGATCTCTATAAGCAGGTCTTTGGAGCATGCAGTTTATTGCAGAGGGCGTGGGTACAGGGGCACTGCTTAGAGCTGCCAGCTGCAGCTCCAAGCAGGCCCAAGGTGTAAGAGAGGGAGAGAGAGTGAGCGAGAGAGCTAGAGCAAGAGGCTGAGAGCTAAGAGTGTAAAGAGCAAGAGAGACAAACTAAGAGGAGAGCTGAATTAAGAGGAAGAAGAAGAGCAAGAGAGTTACTAAGAGAGCTACTAAGAGGAGAAGAGCATTACTAAGAGAGCTACTAAGAGAGTTACTAAGAGCGTTACTAAGAGGAGAAGAGCATTACTAAGAGGAGAGGAGTTAAGAGAGCGAGGAGCTTGTTACAATACAATAAATCATCTTCTGTAGTGAATATTCTAATTCTCAGTAGCCAATCTAATACAAGGTACAAATCCTATAGCATTTACATACAGCCTATAAGAGTTCTTACATTACCATAGAGTGTTACATTTTAACTTCTAAAAACTACTCTTTGGACCCCTTCTGCTGAGCTAGTAGGGTCTGCTCTGACCCTTGGACCTGTCTGCAAGCAGAGGGTATTGTTCAATCAAGAGGGGATTACCTTCAGCCGGCTATACCATTGTTTTCCAGTTGTTCAGTAACTAAGACTCTATATCTCAAAGATGGCCTTCATTTCGATGTCGCTCACAGTTTTCATATTCCCAGAATCTTTTGTTAGGCAATCATATTTATAAGGCTTTCCTGTTTCATCTTCCCCAACAACAAAGGCTCTCCTGGGAGCCACGGGTCACAAAGCACCGTGGGCTCTGTGCAGCCCCGCTGTGTCACAATGGCCGCTGGCTTCCACGAGCCCCCGCAGTGTCCCAGTGGGCCCCGTGGCTTTAGGAGTGGGTGGCTGGGAGTTGGTGCCAGCGGCTGGGGGAGCAGCAGCAGGGACTGTGTGTGGACAGTGCCATGGCCACTTGTGTGGCCACTGGTGTCTCTGTGCCAGGCACAGCCGTGGTGTGTAACACCGGCTCTGGGTCCTTTGGCTGTGCAGGTGGCAGTCACGGCCTGGAGCAGGGCTGCTCCCGGGGGACAGCCTGGGGCAGGAGGCTGCTGGAGATTCATTCCCCACACTCCTTGTCATGAGGTGCTCAGAGTGATTGGAAAGGCTGTTGGCAGCAGGCAGTTCTCTGGGTTCAAGCTGTGGAGCTGTCAGCGGGAATGCAAAGGCCAAGCTGGTGAGCCTTTTGTCCTGGTGCCTTTAGTGTGTGAGCAGTCCCTGGTGCCGTTGTCTTTGGATCCTGAGTGTGGGAGAGGCAAGGCTTAGGATGGTGCGTAGAGCTGAGAAGGAAAGTGCCGAGAGCAGCATGTGTGCTGCTGCTTTGAGGGGTGCAGTTGAAGTTGTAGGCAGCAAGAGCTTTCACAGCTGGCCCTTTTGTGAGCTCTGCTTTTGCCAGATGACTTCCATCTTACCCTCTTACCATCTTAGCCTCTCATTTTTGCATATCCCAAACCCCCTTCCAAACATCCAGCAGCTGCTTGTAAAGAAGAAGTCCTAGAACAAAAAGCCAGTGCTGCCTTTCATAGCCCCTTTGCTGTCTATGAAGTAGAGGAAAGAAGCTAGTGAGACGCACTTTCTTTCTCAACTCCATAGAGCGCATCCTTCTCTCAAGGTGGCAGAGTCCTTGGCGGAAGTGAAGCATCTGCAGCTGCAGTTCAGACTGAGAGATGTGCCAGGACAGGAAACATTTGCTGACCTTCCCTGTTCCCTGTGCAACATGATTCTCGCATCCCAGTCACTTTCACACACCTTCGGTATCCCTGAGTCCAAGCAGCTAAAGCTCACAGAGACAGAAGTGTCAGGAAGGAAAACGTTCCAAAAGCACCCCCTTCTCTTATCAGCATATAAATTGTGCACAACAGGCTGCGGCACCGAACCTTCCTTCTCAGATAGACATGCCATCACACTTTTCACTCTTGCAGCTCGGTTGAAAAGCTCCAGCAGCTGCTCCCGCAATAGCAAAAGGTTCTAGAAGTGAAAGCCAGTTTGGGGCTGCACCTTCTCCTTGCCGCATGTAAGCCACACCAAACTCCCTGATGCACTCTGTCCTCCCCTTCTCAAAGGAGTAGACGGTGGCATCAGGACACACCTGTGTCCCAGCAGCTGGGTGCCCAGCCGGGAGCAGGAGCAGGGCTGGGGCTGCTCCCAAAGTTGCCCCGCCCCAATGCCAGAGCCGGACATATGCTGAGGGGGGGCTGGATCAGGCTTTATTGTCCAGCTGCATGCCAGGAGTGAGCACAAAATCTACCTGCATTCTCTGCAGCATGCCATCCTGGAGCAGAGCCATTGCCAAAGGAAGCCGTGAGCCCGTGCCAAGCCAGTGCCGGAGTGGGATCCTAGCAGCACCTGTGGAAGCCGGGAGAGAGGAGCCCACCTGGAGCAGGTTCGTGCAGGATTAATCATCCCGTGGCTTCCCACCAGGGTCCTGTTGCTTCCAAAAGGCCCCACAGCGTCACTGTGGCCCCTCGGTTCCACCAGGTTCCATAGCGTCACTGTGGTGCCCAGGGTTCCGTCAGCTTCGCCAGCATCCCCACGGTCTGCAGAGCTCCCCGAGCTTCTGTGGTGTCACAGTGGAGGCAGGGTTGCATCAGGTTCCATAGCATCACCACAGTCTCCAGGGCTCCCAGAGGTTCTGTGGTGTCACAGTGGAGGCAGGGTTGCATCAGGTTCCATAGCATCACCACAGTCTCCAGGGCTCCCTGAGCTTCTGTGGTGTCACAGTGGAGGCAGGGTTGCATCAGGTTCCATAGCATCAGCACGGTCTCCAGGGCTCCCAGAGGTTCTGTGGTGTCACAGAGGAGGCAGGGTTGCATCAGGTTCCATAGCATCACCACGGTCTCCAGGGCTCCAAGAGCTTCTGTGGTGTCACAGAGGAGGCAGGGTTGCATCAGGTTCAATAGCATCAGCACGGTCTCCAGGGCTCCCCTGAGCTTCTGTGGTGGTGTCACAGAGGAGCCAGGCTTCCTTGTAGTTCCCCAGCATCACAAAGGCTCTCCTGGGAGCCACGGGTCACAAAGCACCGTGGGCTCTGTGCAGCCCCGCTGTGTCACAATGGCCGCTGGCTTCCACGAGCCCCCGCAGTGTCCCAGTGGGCCCCGTGGCTTTAGGAGTGGGTGGCTGGGAGTTGGTGCCAGCGGCTGGGGGAGCAGCAGCAGGGACTGTGTGTGGACAGTGCCATGGCCACTTGTGTGGCCACTGGTGTCTCTGTGTCAGGCACAGCCGTGGTGTGTAACACCGGCTCTGGGTCCTTTGGCTGTGCAGGTGGCAGTCACGGCCTGGAGCAGGGCTGCTCCCGGGGGACAGCCTGGGGCAGGAGGCTGCTGGAGATTCATTCCCCACACTCCTTGTCATGAGGTGCTCAGAGTGATTGGAAAGGCTGTTGGCAGCAGGCAGTTCTCTGGGTTCAAGCTGTGGAGCTGTCAGCGGGAATGCAAAGGCCAAGCTGGTGAGCCTTTTGTCCTGGTGCCTTTAGTGTGTGAGCAGTCCCTGGTGCCGTTGTCTTTGGATCCTGAGTGTGGGAGAGGCAAGGCTTAGGATGGTGCGTAGAGCTGAGAAGGAAAGTGCCGAGAGCAGCGTGTGTGCTGCTGCTTTGAGGGGTGCAGTTGAAGTTGTAGGCAGCAAGAGCTTTCTCAGCTGGCCCTTTTGTGAGCTCTGCTTTTGCCAGATGACTTCCATCTTACCCTCTTACCATCTTAGCCTCTCATTTTTGCATATCCCAAACCCCCTTCCAAACATCCAGCAGCTGCTTGTAAAGAAGAAGTCCTAGAACAAAAAGCCAGTGCTGCCTTTCATAGCCCCTTTGCTGTCTATGAAGTAGAGGAAAGAAGCTAGTGAGACGCACTTTCTTTCTCAACTCCATAGAGCGCATCCTTCTCTCAAGGTGGCAGAGTCCTTGGCGGAAGTGAAGCATCTGCAGCTGCAGTTCAGACTGAGAGATGTGCCAGGACAGGAAACATTTGCTGACCTTCCCTGTTCCCTGTGCAACATGATTCTCGCATCCCAGTCACTTTCACACACCTTCGGTATCCCTGAGTCCAAGCAGCTAAAGCTCACAGAGACAGAAGTGTCAGGAAGGAAAACGTTCCAAAAGCACCCCCTTCTCTTATCAGCATATAAATTGTGCACAACAGGCTGCGGCACCGAACCTTCCTTCTCAGATAGACATGCCATCACACTTTTCACTCTTGCAGCTCGGTTGAAAAGCTCCAGCAGCTGCTCCCGCAATAGCAAAAGGTTCTAGAAGTGAAAGCCAGTTTGGGGCTGCACCTTCTCCTTGCCGCATGTAAGCCACACCAAACTCCCTGATGCACTCTGTCCTCCCCTTCTCAAAGGAGTAGACGGTGGCATCAGGACACACCTGTGTCCCAGCAGCTGGGTGCCCAGCCGGGAGCAGGAGCAGGGCTGGGGCTGCTCCCAAAGTTGCCCCGCCCCAATGCCAGAGCCGGACATATGCTGAGGGGGGGCTGGATCAGGCTTTATTGTCCAGCTGCATGCCAGGAGTGAGCACAAAATCTACCTGCATTCTCTGCAGCATGCCATCCTGGAGCAGAGCCATTGCCAAAGGAAGCCGTGAGCCCGTGCCAAGCCAGTGCCGGAGTGGGATCCTAGCAGCACCTGTGGAAGCCGGGAGAGAGGAGCCCACCTGGAGCAGGTTCGTGCAGGATTAATCATCCCGTGGCTTCCCACCAGGGTCCTGTTGCTTCCAAAAGGCCCCACAGCGTCACTGTGGCCCCTCGGTTCCACCAGGTTCCATAGCGTCACTGTGGTGCCCAGGGTTCCGTCAGCTTCGCCAGCATCCCCACGGTCTGCAGAGCTCCCCGAGCTTCTGTGGTGTCACAGTGGAGGCAGGGTTGCATCAGGTTCCATAGCATCAGCACGGTCTCCAGGGCTCCCAGAGGTTCTGTGGTGTCACAGTGGAGGCAGGGTTGCATCAGGTTCCATAGCATCACCACAGTCTCCAGGGCTCCCTGAGCTTCTGTGGTGTCACAGTGGAGGCAGGGTTGCATCAGGTTCCATAGCATCAGCACGGTCTCCAGGGCTCCCAGAGGTTCTGTGGTGTCACAGAGGAGGCAGGGTTGCATCAGGTTCCATAGCATCACCACGGTCTCCAGGGCTCCAAGAGCTTCTGTGGTGTCACAGAGGAGGCAGGGTTGCATCAGGTTCAATAGCATCAGCACGGTCTCCAGGGCTCCCCTGAGCTTCTGTGGTGGTGTCACAGAGGAGCCAGGCTTCCTTGTAGTTCCCCAGCATCACAAAGGCTCTCCTGGGAGCCACGGGTCACAAAGCACCGTGGGCTCTGTGCAGCCCCGCTGTGTCACAATGGCCGCTGGCTTCCACGAGCCCCCGCAGTGTCCCAGTGGGCCCCGTGGCTTTAGGAGTGGGTGGCTGGGAGTTGGTGCCAGCGGCTGGGGGAGCAGCAGCAGGGACTGTGTGTGGACAGTGCCATGGCCACTTGTGTGGCCACTGGTGTCTCTGTGTCAGGCACAGCCGTGGTGTGTAACACCGGCTCTGGGTCCTTTGGCTGTGCAGGTGGCAGTCACGGCCTGGAGCAGGGCTGCTCCCGGGGGACAGCCTGGGGCAGGAGGCTGCTGGAGATTCATTCCCCACACTCCTTGTCATGAGGTGCTCAGAGTGATTGGAAAGGCTGTTGGCAGCAGGCAGTTCTCTGGGTTCAAGCTGTGGAGCTGTCAGCGGGAATGCAAAGGCCAAGCTGGTGAGCCTTTTGTCCTGGTGCCTTTAGTGTGTGAGCAGTCCCTGGTGCCGTTGTCTTTGGATCCTGAGTGTGGGAGAGGCAAGGCTTAGGATGGTGCGTAGAGCTGAGAAGGAAAGTGCCGAGAGCAGCGTGTGTGCTGCTGCTTTGAGGGGTGCAGTTGAAGTTGTAGGCAGCAAGAGCTTTCTCAGCTGGCCCTTTTGTGAGCTCTGCTTTTGCCAGATGACTTCCATCTTACCCTCTTACCATCTTAGCCTCTCATTTTTGCATATCCCAAACCCCCTTCCAAACATCCAGCAGCTGCTTGTAAAGAAGAAGTCCTAGAACAAAAAGCCAGTGCTGCCTTTCATAGCCCCTTTGCTGTCTATGAAGTAGAGGAAAGAAGCTAGTGAGACGCACTTTCTTTCTCAACTCCATAGAGCGCATCCTTCTCTCAAGGTGGCAGAGTCCTTGGCGGAAGTGAAGCATCTGCAGCTGCAGTTCAGACTGAGAGATGTGCCAGGACAGGAAACATTTGCTGACCTTCCCTGTTCCCTGTGCAACATGATTCTCGCATCCCAGTCACTTTCACACACCTTCGGTATCCCTGAGTCCAAGCAGCTAAAGCTCACAGAGACAGAAGTGTCAGGAAGGAAAACGTTGCAAAAGCACCCCCTTCTCTTATCAGCATATAAATTGTGCACAACAGGCTGCGGCACCGAACCTTCCTTCTCAGATAGACATGCCATCACACTTTTCACTCTTGCAGCTCGGTTGAAAAGCTCCAGCAGCTGCTCCCGCAATAGCAAAAGGTTCTAGAAGTGAAAGCCAGTTTGGGGCTGCACCTTCTCCTTGCCGCATGTAAGCCACACCAAACTCCCTGATGCACTCTGTCCTCCCCTTCTCAAAGGAGTAGACGGTGGCATCAGGACACACCTGTGTCCCAGCAGCTGGGTGCCCAGCCGGGAGCAGGAGCAGGGCTGGGGCTGCTCCCAAAGTTGCCCCGCCCCAATGCCAGAGCCGGACATATGCTGAGGGGGGGCTGGATCAGGCTTTATTGTCCAGCTGCATGCCAGGAGTGAGCACAAAATCTACCTGCATTCTCTGCAGCATGCCATCCTGGAGCAGAGCCATTGCCAAAGGAAGCCGTGAGCCCGTGCCAAGCCAGTGCCGGAGTGGGATCCTAGCAGCACCTGTGGAAGCCGGGAGAGAGGAGCCCACCTGGAGCAGGTTCGTGCAGGATTAATCATCCCGTGGCTTCCCACCAGGGTCCTGTTGCTTCCAAAAGGCCCCACAGCGTCACTGTGGCCCCTCGGTTCCACCAGGTTCCATAGCGTCACTGTGGTGCCCAGGGTTCCGTCAGCTTCGCCAGCATCCCCACGGTCTGCAGAGCTCCCCGAGCTTCTGTGGTGTCACAGTGGAGGCAGGGTTGCATCAGGTTCCATAGCATCACCACAGTCTCCAGGGCTCCCAGAGGTTCTGTGGTGTCACAGTGGAGGCAGGGTTGCATCAGGTTCCATAGCATCACCACAGTCTCCAGGGCTCCCTGAGCTTCTGTGGTGTCACAGTGGAGGCAGGGTTGCATCAGGTTCCATAGCATCAGCACGGTCTCCAGGGCTCCCAGAGGTTCTGTGGTGTCACAGAGGAGGCAGGGTTGCATCAGGTTCCATAGCATCACCACGGTCTCCAGGGCTCCAAGAGCTTCTGTGGTGTCACAGAGGAGGCAGGGTTGCATCAGGTTCAATAGCATCAGCACGGTCTCCAGGGCTCCCCTGAGCTTCTGTGGTGGTGTCACAGAGGAGCCAGGCTTCCTTGTAGTTCCCCAGCATCACAAAGGCTCTCCTGGGAGCCACGGGTCACAAAGCACCGTGGGCTCTGTGCAGCCCCGCTGTGTCACAATGGCCGCTGGCTTCCACGAGCCCCCGCAGTGTCCCAGTGGGCCCCGTGGCTTTAGGAGTGGGTGGCTGGGAGTTGGTGCCAGCGGCTGGGGGAGCAGCAGCAGGGACTGTGTGTGGACAGTGCCATGGCCACTTGTGTGGCCACTGGTGTCTCTGTGTCAGGCACAGCCGTGGTGTGTAACACCGGCTCTGGGTCCTTTGGCTGTGCAGGTGGCAGTCACGGCCTGGAGCAGGGCTGCTCCCGGGGGACAGCCTGGGGCAGGAGGCTGCTGGAGATTCATTCCCCACACTCCTTGTCATGAGGTGCTCAGAGTGATTGGAAAGGCTGTTGGCAGCAGGCAGTTCTCTGGGTTCAAGCTGTGGAGCTGTCAGCGGGAATGCAAAGGCCAAGCTGGTGAGCCTTTTGTCCTGGTGCCTTTAGTGTGTGAGCAGTCCCTGGTGCCGTTGTCTTTGGATCCTGAGTGTGGGAGAGGCAAGGCTTAGGATGGTGCGTAGAGCTGAGAAGGAAAGTGCCGAGAGCAGCGTGTGTGCTGCTGCTTTGAGGGGTGCAGTTGAAGTTGTAGGCAGCAAGAGCTTTCTCAGCTGGCCCTTTTGTGAGCTCTGCTTTTGCCAGATGACTTCCATCTTACCCTCTTACCATCTTAGCCTCTCATTTTTGCATATCCCAAACCCCCTTCCAAACATCCAGCAGCTGCTTGTAAAGAAGAAGTCCTAGAACAAAAAGCCAGTGCTGCCTTTCATAGCCCCTTTGCTGTCTATGAAGTAGAGGAAAGAAGCTAGTGAGACGCACTTTCTTTCTCAACTCCATAGAGCGCATCCTTCTCTCAAGGTGGCAGAGTCCTTGGCGGAAGTGAAGCATCTGCAGCTGCAGTTCAGACTGAGAGATGTGCCAGGACAGGAAACATTTGCTGACCTTCCCTGTTCCCTGTGCAACATGATTCTCGCATCCCAGTCACTTTCACACACCTTCGGTATCCCTGAGTCCAAGCAGCTAAAGCTCACAGAGACAGAAGTGTCAGGAAGGAAAACGTTCCAAAAGCACCCCCTTCTCTTATCAGCATATAAATTGTGCACAACAGGCTGCGGCACCGAACCTTCCTTCTCAGATAGACATGCCATCACACTTTTCACTCTTGCAGCTCGGTTGAAAAGCTCCAGCAGCTGCTCCCGCAATAGCAAAAGGTTCTAGAAGTGAAAGCCAGTTTGGGGCTGCACCTTCTCCTTGCCGCATGTAAGCCACACCAAACTCCCTGATGCACTCTGTCCTCCCCTTCTCAAAGGAGTAGACGGTGGCATCAGGACACACCTGTGTCCCAGCAGCTGGGTGCCCAGCCGGGAGCAGGAGCAGGGCTGGGGCTGCTCCCAAAGTTGCCCCGCCCCAATGCCAGAGCCGGACATATGCTGAGGGGGGGCTGGATCAGGCTTTATTGTCCAGCTGCATGCCAGGAGTGAGCACAAAATCTACCTGCATTCTCTGCAGCATGCCATCCTGGAGCAGAGCCATTGCCAAAGGAAGCCGTGAGCCCGTGCCAAGCCAGTGCCGGAGTGGGATCCTAGCAGCACCTGTGGAAGCCGGGAGAGAGGAGCCCACCTGGAGCAGGTTCGTGCAGGATTAATCATCCCGTGGCTTCCCACCAGGGTCCTGTTGCTTCCAAAAGGCCCCACAGCGTCACTGTGGCCCCTCGGTTCCACCAGGTTCCATAGCGTCACTGTGGTGCCCAGGGTTCCGTCAGCTTCGCCAGCATCCCCACGGTCTGCAGAGCTCCCCGAGCTTCTGTGGTGTCACAGTGGAGGCAGGGTTGCATCAGGTTCCATAGCATCAGCACGGTCTCCAGGGCTCCCAGAGGTTCTGTGGTGTCACAGTGGAGGCAGGGTTGCATCAGGTTCCATAGCATCACCACAGTCTCCAGGGCTCCCTGAGCTTCTGTGGTGTCACAGTGGAGGCAGGGTTGCATCAGGTTCCATAGCATCAGCACGGTCTCCAGGGCTCCCAGAGGTTCTGTGGTGTCACAGAGGAGGCAGGGTTGCATCAGGTTCCATAGCATCACCACGGTCTCCAGGGCTCCAAGAGCTTCTGTGGTGTCACAGAGGAGGCAGGGTTGCATCAGGTTCAATAGCATCAGCACGGTCTCCAGGGCTCCCCTGAGCTTCTGTGGTGGTGTCACAGAGGAGCCAGGCTTCCTTGTAGTTCCCCAGCATCACAAAGGCTCTCCTGGGAGCCACGGGTCACAAAGCACCGTGGGCTCTGTGCAGCCCCGCTGTGTCACAATGGCCGCTGGCTTCCACGAGCCCCCGCAGTGTCCCAGTGGGCCCCGTGGCTTTAGGAGTGGGTGGCTGGGAGTTGGTGCCAGCGGCTGGGGGAGCAGCAGCAGGGACTGTGTGTGGACAGTGCCATGGCCACTTGTGTGGCCACTGGTGTCTCTGTGTCAGGCACAGCCGTGGTGTGTAACACCGGCTCTGGGTCCTTTGGCTGTGCAGGTGGCAGTCACGGCCTGGAGCAGGGCTGCTCCCGGGGGACAGCCTGGGGCAGGAGGCTGCTGGAGATTCATTCCCCACACTCCTTGTCATGAGGTGCTCAGAGTGATTGGAAAGGCTGTTGGCAGCAGGCAGTTCTCTGGGTTCAAGCTGTGGAGCTGTCAGCGGGAATGCAAAGGCCAAGCTGGTGAGCCTTTTGTCCTGGTGCCTTTAGTGTGTGAGCAGTCCCTGGTGCCGTTGTCTTTGGATCCTGAGTGTGGGAGAGGCAAGGCTTAGGATGGTGCGTAGAGCTGAGAAGGAAAGTGCCGAGAGCAGCGTGTGTGCTGCTGCTTTGAGGGGTGCAGTTGAAGTTGTAGGCAGCAAGAGCTTTCTCAGCTGGCCCTTTTGTGAGCTCTGCTTTTGCCAGATGACTTCCATCTTACCCTCTTACCATCTTAGCCTCTCATTTTTGCATATCCCAAACCCCCTTCCAAACATCCAGCAGCTGCTTGTAAAGAAGAAGTCCTAGAACAAAAAGCCAGTGCTGCCTTTCATAGCCCCTTTGCTGTCTATGAAGTAGAGGAAAGAAGCTAGTGAGACGCACTTTCTTTCTCAACTCCATAGAGCGCATCCTTCTCTCAAGGTGGCAGAGTCCTTGGCGGAAGTGAAGCATCTGCAGCTGCAGTTCAGACTGAGAGATGTGCCAGGACAGGAAACATTTGCTGACCTTCCCTGTTCCCTGTGCAACATGATTCTCGCATCCCAGTCACTTTCACACACCTTCGGTATCCCTGAGTCCAAGCAGCTAAAGCTCACAGAGACAGAAGTGTCAGGAAGGAAAACGTTGCAAAAGCACCCCCTTCTCTTATCAGCATATAAATTGTGCACAACAGGCTGCGGCACCGAACCTTCCTTCTCAGATAGACATGCCATCACACTTTTCACTCTTGCAGCTCGGTTGAAAAGCTCCAGCAGCTGCTCCCGCAATAGCAAAAGGTTCTAGAAGTGAAAGCCAGTTTGGGGCTGCACCTTCTCCTTGCCGCATGTAAGCCACACCAAACTCCCTGATGCACTCTGTCCTCCCCTTCTCAAAGGAGTAGACGGTGGCATCAGGACACACCTGTGTCCCAGCAGCTGGGTGCCCAGCCGGGAGCAGGAGCAGGGCTGGGGCTGCTCCCAAAGTTGCCCCGCCCCAATGCCAGAGCCGGACATATGCTGAGGGGGGGCTGGATCAGGCTTTATTGTCCAGCTGCATGCCAGGAGTGAGCACAAAATCTACCTGCATTCTCTGCAGCATGCCATCCTGGAGCAGAGCCATTGCCAAAGGAAGCCGTGAGCCCGTGCCAAGCCAGTGCCGGAGTGGGATCCTAGCAGCACCTGTGGAAGCCGGGAGAGAGGAGCCCACCTGGAGCAGGTTCGTGCAGGATTAATCATCCCGTGGCTTCCCACCAGGGTCCTGTTGCTTCCAAAAGGCCCCACAGCGTCACTGTGGCCCCTCGGTTCCACCAGGTTCCATAGCGTCACTGTGGTGCCCAGGGTTCCGTCAGCTTCGCCAGCATCCCCACGGTCTGCAGAGCTCCCCGAGCTTCTGTGGTGTCACAGTGGAGGCAGGGTTGCATCAGGTTCCATAGCATCACCACAGTCTCCAGGGCTCCCAGAGGTTCTGTGGTGTCACAGTGGAGGCAGGGTTGCATCAGGTTCCATAGCATCACCACAGTCTCCAGGGCTCCCTGAGCTTCTGTGGTGTCACAGTGGAGGCAGGGTTGCATCAGGTTCCATAGCATCAGCACGGTCTCCAGGGCTCCCAGAGGTTCTGTGGTGTCACAGAGGAGGCAGGGTTGCATCAGGTTCCATAGCATCACCACGGTCTCCAGGGCTCCAAGAGCTTCTGTGGTGTCACAGAGGAGGCAGGGTTGCATCAGGTTCAATAGCATCAGCACGGTCTCCAGGGCTCCCCTGAGCTTCTGTGGTGGTGTCACAGAGGAGCCAGGCTTCCTTGTAGTTCCCCAGCATCACAAAGGCTCTCCTGGGAGCCACGGGTCACAAAGCACCGTGGGCTCTGTGCAGCCCCGCTGTGTCACAATGGCCGCTGGCTTCCACGAGCCCCCGCAGTGTCCCAGTGGGCCCCGTGGCTTTAGGAGTGGGTGGCTGGGAGTTGGTGCCAGCGGCTGGGGGAGCAGCAGCAGGGACTGTGTGTGGACAGTGCCATGGCCACTTGTGTGGCCACTGGTGTCTCTGTGTCAGGCACAGCCGTGGTGTGTAACACCGGCTCTGGGTCCTTTGGCTGTGCAGGTGGCAGTCACGGCCTGGAGCAGGGCTGCTCCCGGGGGACAGCCTGGGGCAGGAGGCTGCTGGAGATTCATTCCCCACACTCCTTGTCATGAGGTGCTCAGAGTGATTGGAAAGGCTGTTGGCAGCAGGCAGTTCTCTGGGTTCAAGCTGTGGAGCTGTCAGCGGGAATGCAAAGGCCAAGCTGGTGAGCCTTTTGTCCTGGTGCCTTTAGTGTGTGAGCAGTCCCTGGTGCCGTTGTCTTTGGATCCTGAGTGTGGGAGAGGCAAGGCTTAGGATGGTGCGTAGAGCTGAGAAGGAAAGTGCCGAGAGCAGCGTGTGTGCTGCTGCTTTGAGGGGTGCAGTTGAAGTTGTAGGCAGCAAGAGCTTTCTCAGCTGGCCCTTTTGTGAGCTCTGCTTTTGCCAGATGACTTCCATCTTACCCTCTTACCATCTTAGCCTCTCATTTTTGCATATCCCAAACCCCCTTCCAAACATCCAGCAGCTGCTTGTAAAGAAGAAGTCCTAGAACAAAAAGCCAGTGCTGCCTTTCATAGCCCCTTTGCTGTCTATGAAGTAGAGGAAAGAAGCTAGTGAGACGCACTTTCTTTCTCAACTCCATAGAGCGCATCCTTCTCTCAAGGTGGCAGAGTCCTTGGCGGAAGTGAAGCATCTGCAGCTGCAGTTCAGACTGAGAGATGTGCCAGGACAGGAAACATTTGCTGACCTTCCCTGTTCCCTGTGCAACATGATTCTCGCATCCCAGTCACTTTCACACACCTTCGGTATCCCTGAGTCCAAGCAGCTAAAGCTCACAGAGACAGAAGTGTCAGGAAGGAAAACGTTCCAAAAGCACCCCCTTCTCTTATCAGCATATAAATTGTGCACAACAGGCTGCGGCACCGAACCTTCCTTCTCAGATAGACATGCCATCACACTTTTCACTCTTGCAGCTCGGTTGAAAAGCTCCAGCAGCTGCTCCCGCAATAGCAAAAGGTTCTAGAAGTGAAAGCCAGTTTGGGGCTGCACCTTCTCCTTGCCGCATGTAAGCCACACCAAACTCCCTGATGCACTCTGTCCTCCCCTTCTCAAAGGAGTAGACGGTGGCATCAGGACACACCTGTGTCCCAGCAGCTGGGTGCCCAGCCGGGAGCAGGAGCAGGGCTGGGGCTGCTCCCAAAGTTGCCCCGCCCAATGCCAGAGCCGGACATATGCTGAGGGGGGGCTGGATCAGGCTTTATTGTCCAGCTGCATGCCAGGAGTGAGCACAAAATCTACCTGCATTCTCTGCAGCATGCCATCCTGGAGCAGAGCCATTGCCAAAGGAAGCCGTGAGCCCGTGCCAAGCCAGTGCCGGAGTGGGATCCTAGCAGCACCTGTGGAAGCCGGGAGAGAGGAGCCCACCTGGAGCAGGTTCGTGCAGGATTAATCATCCCGTGGCTTCCCACCAGGGTCCTGTTGCTTCCAAAAGGCCCCACAGCGTCACTGTGGCCCCTCGGTTCCACCAGGTTCCATAGCGTCACTGTGGTGCCCAGGGTTCCGTCAGCTTCGCCAGCATCCCCACGGTCTGCAGAGCTCCCCGAGCTTCTGTGGTGTCACAGTGGAGGCAGGGTTGCATCAGGTTCCATAGCATCAGCACGGTCTCCAGGGCTCCCAGAGGTTCTGTGGTGTCACAGTGGAGGCAGGGTTGCATCAGGTTCCATAGCATCACCACAGTCTCCAGGGCTCCCTGAGCTTCTGTGGTGTCACAGTGGAGGCAGGGTTGCATCAGGTTCCATAGCATCAGCACGGTCTCCAGGGCTCCAAGAGCTTCTGTGGTGTCACAGAGGAGGCAGGGTTGCATCAGGTTCCATAGCATCACCACAGTCTCCAGGGCTCCAAGAGCTTCTGTGGTGTCACAGAGGAGGCAGGGTTGCATCAGGTTCAATAGCATCAGCACGGTCTCCAGGGCTCCCCTGAGCTTCTGTGGTGGTGTCACAGAGGAGCCAGGCTTCCTTGTAGTTCCCCAGCATCACAAAGGCTCTCCTGGGAGCCACGGGTCACAAAGCACCGTGGGCTCTGTGCAGCCCCGCTGTGTCACAATGGCCGCTGGCTTCCACGAGCCCCCGCAGTGTCCCAGTGGGCCCCGTGGCTTTAGGAGTGGGTGGCTGGGAGTTGGTGCCAGCGGCTGGGGGAGCAGCAGCAGGGACTGTGTGTGGACAGTGCCATGGCCACTTGTGTGGCCACTGGTGTCTCTGTGTCAGGCACAGCCGTGGTGTGTAACACCGGCTCTGGGTCCTTTGGCTGTGCAGGTGGCAGTCACGGCCTGGAGCAGGGCTGCTCCCGGGGGACAGCCTGGGGCAGGAGGCTGCTGGAGATTCATTCCCCACACTCCTTGTCATGAGGTGCTCAGAGTGATTGGAAAGGCTGTTGGCAGCAGGCAGTTCTCTGGGTTCAAGCTGTGGAGCTGTCAGCGGGAATGCAAAGGCCAAGCTGGTGAGCCTTTTGTCCTGGTGCCTTTAGTGTGTGAGCAGTCCCTGGTGCCGTTGTCTTTGGATCCTGAGTGTGGGAGAGGCAAGGCTTAGGATGGTGCGTAGAGCTGAGAAGGAAAGTGCCGAGAGCAGCGTGTGTGCTGCTGCTTTGAGGGGTGCAGTTGAAGTTGTAGGCAGCAAGAGCTTTCTCAGCTGGCCCTTTTGTGAGCTCTGCTTTTGCCAGATGACTTCCATCTTACCCTCTTACCATCTTAGCCTCTCATTTTTGCATATCCCAAACCCCCTTCCAAACATCCAGCAGCTGCTTGTAAAGAAGAAGTCCTAGAACAAAAAGCCAGTGCTGCCTTTCATAGCCCCTTTGCTGTCTATGAAGTAGAGGAAAGAAGCTAGTGAGACGCACTTTCTTTCTCAACTCCATAGAGCGCATCCTTCTCTCAAGGTGGCAGAGTCCTTGGCGGAAGTGAAGCATCTGCAGCTGCAGTTCAGACTGAGAGATGTGCCAGGACAGGAAACATTTGCTGACCTTCCCTGTTCCCTGTGCAACATGATTCTCGCATCCCAGTCACTTTCACATACCTTCGGTATCCCTGAGTCCAAGCAGCTAAAGCTCACAGAGACAGAAGTGTCAGGAAGGAAAACGTTCCAAAAGCACCCCCTTCTCTTATCAGCATATAAATTGTGCACAACAGGCTGCGGCACCGAACCTTCCTTCTCAGATAGACATGCCATCACACTTTTCACTCTTGCAGCTCGGTTGAAAAGCTCCAGCAGCTGCTCCCGCAATAGCAAAAGGTTCTAGAAGTGAAAGCCAGTTTGGGGCTGCACCTTCTCCTTGCCGCATGTAAGCCACACCAAACTCCCTGATGCACTCTGTCCTCCCCTTCTCAAAGGAGTAGACGGTGGCATCAGGACACACCTGTGTCCCAGCAGCTGGGTGCCCAGCCGGGAGCAGGAGCAGGGCTGGGGCTGCTCCCAAAGTTGCCCCGCCCCAATGCCAGAGCCGGACATATGCTGAGGGGGGGCTGGATCAGGCTTTATTGTCCAGCTGCATGCCAGGAGTGAGCACAAAATCTACCTGCATTCTCTGCAGCATGCCATCCTGGAGCAGAGCCATTGCCAAAGGAAGCCGTGAGCCCGTGCCAAGCCAGTGCCGGAGTGGGATCCTAGCAGCACCTGTGGAAGCCGGGAGAGAGGAGCCCACCTGGAGCAGGTTCGTGCAGGATTAATCATCCCGTGGCTTCCCACCAGGGTCCTGTTGCTTCCAAAAGGCCCCACAGTGTCACTGTGGCCCCTCGGTTCCACCAGGTTCCATAGCGTCACTGTGGTGCCCAGGGTTCCGTCAGCTTCGCCAGCATCCCCACGGTCTGCAGAGCTCCCCGAGCTTCTGTGGTGTCACAGTGGAGGCAGGGTTGCATCAGGTTCCATAGCATCAGCACGGTCTCCAGGGCTCCCAGAGGTTCTGTGGTGTCACAGTGGAGGCAGGGTTGCATCAGGTTCCATAGCATCACCACAGTCTCCAGGGCTCCCTGAGCTTCTGTGGTGTCACAGTGGAGGCAGGGTTGCATCAGGTTCCATAGCATCAGCACGGTCTCCAGGGCTCCCAGAGGTTCTGTGGTGTCACAGAGGAGGCAGGGTTGCATCAGGTTCCATAGCATCACCACGGTCTCCAGGGCTCCAAGAGCTTCTGTGGTGTCACAGAGGAGGCAGGGTTGCATCAGGTTCAATAGCATCAGCACGGTCTCCAGGGCTCCCCTGAGCTTCTGTGGTGGTGTCACAGAGGAGCCAGGCTTCCTTGTAGTTCCCCAGCATCACAAATGTCGAAATTGATGGCGATGATGGTGATGAGGGTGTGGGTTCGGTCGGGCCCGGCTGGAGATGGACGGCGACGAGAGATCTCTATAAGCAGGTCTTTGGAGCATGCAGTTTATTGCAGAGGGCGTGGGTACAGGGGCACTGCTTAGAGCTGCCAGCTGCAGCTCCAAGCAGGCCCAAGGTGTAAGAGAGGGAGAGAGAGTGAGCGAGAGAGCTAGAGCAAGAGGCTGAGAGCTAAGAGTGTAAAGAGCAAGAGAGACAAACTAAGAGGAGAGCTGAATTAAGAGGAAGAAGAAGAGCAAGAGAGTTACTAAGAGAGCTACTAAGAGGAGAAGAGCATTACTAAGAGAGCTACTAAGAGAGTTACTAAGAGCGTTACTAAGAGGAGAAGAGCATTACTAAGAGGAGAGGAGTTAAGAGAGCGAGGAGCTTGTTACAATACAATAAATCATCTTCTGTAGTGAATATTCTAATTCTCAGTAGCCAATCTAATACAAGGTACAAATCCTATAGCATTTACATACAGCCTATAAGAGTTCTTACATTACCATAGAGTGTTACATTTTAACTTCTAAAAACTACTCTTTGGACCCCTTCTGCTGAGCTAGTAGGGTCTGCTCTGACCCTTGGACCTGTCTGCAAGCAGAGGGTATTGTTCAATCAAGAGGGGATTACCTTCAGCCGGCTATACCATTGTTTTCCAGTTGTTCAGTAACTAAGACTCTATATCTCAAAGATGGCCTTCATTTCGATGTCGCTCACAGTTTTCATATTCCCAGAATCTTTTGTTAGGCAATCATATTTATAAGGCTTTCCTGTTTCATCTTCCCCAACATCTCCCCCGTTCTGATGAACAACTAAGATATTAGATACAGTCCTACTCGTTATTTTTTGCACACACTGAAGCATACAAGGTACTGCTACTAAAACTATAATTATTACTACTAGAATAATCAAGCCTATTTTACAGAGTTCCCTTAGCCAAGGTGCAAAGCTCCAATCATCAAACAAACTGTCCAGCCAAGACGGGTCATCTGTTCTAATTTGGTTAGCTAGATCCTTTAGGTTTTGTAGCTGTTTGTGAATGGAAACAGAATGATCGGATAAGTTCATACAGCATAATCCTTCAAAATCTTCACAGCCGTGCCCATGTGCTAATAAAAGATAATCAACGGCAGCTCTATTTTGTAAAGTGGCATGTCTGACTGCCTCTTCATCGGTTAACAGATCACTGATCATAGTAGAGGTGGCATTTACCTCCTTGCTGAGCCAACATCCCAACTTGTTTAACTGTTTTAAAGCAATTGAGGAGCTTAACTGAGGTAGAAAAATGCTTGCAACAATTGATTTTCCAGAGTTCCAAGGGTGGAAGTCACTATCACAGTCACTATCGTACTGATGTCCCCAGGAAGATCTGATCTTTCTGCTTTTCTTTTTGATTACCTCTTTGACACTGGGAGCAATAATTGTAAGTTGTCCCAGAGCACAAGGGCCACCATCTATTTTTGAAGGTATACCTTGCCAGGCCCTGTCTCCACAGATGAGCCAAATTCCTCTGGGGAATCGAATAGGAAGTTTGCTAAAACGATCTGCATGAGGTTCGTCATATATAAGAAGCTTAACTTGACTACACCAAGAAGTTACATTGCTATAAGCTGGGTGATATGGGGTAACATTTAAATGGGGACCGTTTTCTCCTTGAAAGTGAAAGAAATAGCAGGTATCCATAGTTAACGAACCTAGGATTTCTAGCTCTTGAAGGTCAGATTTATCAATTTTAGAATTATCAATATAAGTTTGGTGTCTATGGCTGGGAGTTGGAGATACATGATGATCGTCATATGGCCAATACTTATCAAGAGTAATATTATCAAAACCTTCTGGAAGAGGTACTCCAACTAAACAGGTTGAAAAAGGTTTGTCAGGGCTTGTGTCAGATAGACAGATGGTATCGGAGCCTGCGGATTTGGCTAAAGCAACCCAGACATTTGTCTTTGGTTGATTCACAGGTAAAGCTTCACTACAAAAACTAAAACAAAAGAATAAAAGCAACATGCACGCGCGCAAATGAGAAAACTCCATTCTTTTCTTGAGCTGTTTTTGGCAGATCACTTTCTTCTGGTGATTCTGCGCAGTTCAGGTCTGGGTGCTTGCTTCCTGGCTTCCACTTGCAGAGTCACTGGCTGGTGTGGTGGCATCAGCAGGCTTTGATGCGAGGTATGGCTTCACGTTTTTTGCTGGAACCCACTTGATTCCTTCACCTGTGGAAACACATGCAAACCCCTTCCCCCACATTATAAGATTGTATGGTCCTTCTATTTTTCCTGAGTCTAGATTTTTAATCAAAACTGGGGGGCGCTCTTTCAGTTTTGCTTTTTTGTTGTTCAAAAAATGTCTATAAATGGGGGGATCAGGCTCTTCTGCAGAGCTATTCAAAAAATTGTAAACATACAAAGCCTTGTTCAACCTCCTTTGAGGTGTATCCTGGACTTCTCCCCCTCTCTGTTGATCTAAAATGCGTTTTAGGGTTTGATGTGTTCTTTTTAGGGTACTTTTTAGCAGTTGTTTAAGATACGGTGAGCAAATACCACTATCTCTTACAGCCCTTCTTAGTTCTTTAATTTCGTGAGTGGGGATGGGAACCCACGTTTTGGGACTGTCAGGCTGTTGGCTAGCTATCACAGGCTTAGCTAATAGACTTTCATCTTTACAGCTTTGGAGTCTTATTTCATGCCAATCTGTTAATTGAGAATAATCTGAGCACTTTGGAGGATTTTTTGATTCAGAAAGTAGCGCTAACAAACTCTCAGAACTCGTTTTCTCCTTATGGGTTGCAAGATCCCAGCCGCTCGCTGGCGGGACTCTGGGGCTCATTGCAAACAAATCTGGCTGCTTTTCAGGGTTTCCTGGTGTTAGATTTAAAGCATCAGCTCGGGCAGAGCGGCTCTCCGTCTTCCCTGCCACTGGAGCTGCACCACTGCCCTCCGTTCCCCCCCTGTTTGCGGCTTGTGAGGCGAGGCTGAGCTGCGCGGAGGGATGTTGCTGGGCGGCGGTAGCCGAGGGATACAGCTGTGCGGTGCCGGAGGGCCCCGGCGGGGGCGGCGATGGCACTGCCGATCTCCGCGGTGGCGGGCGAGGAGGCGGGGGGGCCGCGAGCAACCGGCTCCGCGGCAGCGGGCGAGGGGGTGCGGGTGGCTCTATTGAAGGCGAGGTGAAAGCCGTGGGGGGCGGTGGCGGAGCTAGTTCCGTGAGCAGTGCTGTGGTTGGAGAAGTGTGAGCGTGCGTGGGTTACGCCATCAGGTCAACGTGGCGGACTGTGATGGCCGCTGTCTGTGTGTCGGGGAGAGCGGGAGGTGGCAGGGCTGTCCCGTCGGCAGGAGACGATCCCGGGGCTGCGGGAGGCGGGAGGGCCGGCGTGGAGGCGGCGGGAGTATGTTGCGGTGGGGCCATGGCGAACGGTGGGCCAGTCGGCGGCTGGACCGCGGCGTGCTGCCGCTGGGAGTTTGCAGGCTGGGCTGGTGTGGCTGCCGGCGCGGCGGTGCCAGGAGACGGGGCTGGAGCAGCGGCAGGCACGGGAGAGGCAGCAGCCATCTGTGTAGGCGCTGCAGCGCCGGCACCAGGTGGCTGGCGGGGCTGGGGCGCTCCGTGTCCCACGGACGCGGACGGGACGTTGACCACCACCGGCGCCGTGTCGGTGGCGGCGAGGGGGACCTGGGGGGCTGGAAGAAGGGTCGCCGCCTGGCTTTGCGGGGGGCCGGCTATGATGGTGGCTACAGCCATAACAGGCGCGGCTAGGGGAGCGGTAGGACCCGTAGGTGGCTGGGGAGCAGCCGCTGGCCCCGCGGGGCTATCGGCGGGGGGCGGGGCCGCGAAGGCGCTGGCGGACGGGGTGGGAGGAGCGAGGGACGGGGCCGCGAAGACGCTGGAGCCGAGGGCGGGGACCGCGGGAGCCGGGGCAGCAGGGAGGAACGGGATGGGGGGGGCGGGGATGGGGGGAGCGGTGGAGGGGGTTGTAGGGTCCGGTGGGACAGGGGTGACGGCTGCCAGGACAGCGGGGGCGGGGGGCGGGGCGGCACGAGTCAGTCGGACCGCGGCTACCGGAGCCGCGAGAGGCGGGACAGCAGGGACTAACGGGACCGTGGGGGTGGAGATGACGGGGGCGGTGGGGGGGGGCGGTGGAGTCCGGTGGGGCAGGGGTGACCGGTGCAGGGACCGCGGGGGGGTGGGGCGGGGCGGCACGAGACAGCTGGACCGCGGGTACCGGAGCCGTGAGGTCCGGCGGCGGGGCGGGGGCCGTGCCCGGTTGCAGGCTCGCGGCGGCAAGGGGCGGGCTCGCAGCAGGAGCGGGACCCGGCGAGGTGGCTGCTGCGGGCGGCGCCTTCACAGCAAACAGCTCCACGAGCGCTCTGCAAGCCGGGACCAGCTCCGCGGCAGCCCAATCCCGGCGGGAGATATTATTAAAGAGTTTAACCCGAACTGTGTCCCAGAAGTCTCTTGTAAAGACGGCTGAACGGTCAGCATTTGGGAAATTAATCAGAGTCCATTCTAAGAGGTTTTTTAGCTCCTGTTTAGGTAATTGACTTGGACCGGAGCTTAGTAAGTACTTAAGTTGTTTATAGAGATGTCTGTCATGGGCAGAGTGAGTTTGTCCCATTATTGACCAGTATGATACTCACCTAGATGTCGCAGGGGGCAGGGTCCTTAATCAGAAGTCCGTCGTGGGGGGCTGGCCAGGCTCTCCACACGGCGCTCAGGACGCTGCTGTCGGGTCCCTCCTCAGAGCTCCGGTTTCAGGCGTCGCTTGGCAACGGCTTTCCGTGCTCGGGACCTCGCAGGTGTCTCCACTCAGAGCTCCAGCGCGGGCGGTGCTGAGCAATACCCGCCTGTGCTCGGGCGCGCGGCTGGATCCCTCCTAAGAGCTCCGGTCTGCACTGCTTAGCAGCGTGTCCGTGCTCGAGGGGTACCACGGCAAACTTCCTCAAAGAGCTCCAGGTAACCGCTGCGCAGCAGTGGCCGTCTGTGCTCGAGGACTGCCAGGCAATTTCCTCCCTCCGAGAGCTCCAGGTAATTGCTACGAAGTAACGGCTCCCCGTGCTCGAGGGCTGCCTCAGCAGAGTTATAGAGCTCCGGCTTTTACGCTGCGCAGCAACGGTATGCCGTGCTCACGACACGTTCCAGGTGGCTATAACTGGTCTTTTAGTTACCGTCCATGGCGAAGTCTCTCACAGGTGGAAGAAGCTGAATCAGGCCTTCACTCACGTTTGGGCGCCAGTTTGTCGAAATTGATGGCGATGATGGTGATGAGGGTGTGGGTTCGGTCGGGCCCGGCTGGAGATGGACGGCGACGAGAGATCTCTATAAGCAGGTCTTTGGAGCATGCAGTTTATTGCAGAGGGCGTGGGTACAGGGGCACTGCTTAGAGCTGCCAGCTGCAGCTCCAAGCAGGCCCAAGGTGTAAGAGAGGGAGAGAGAGTGAGCGAGAGAGCTAGAGCAAGAGGCTGAGAGCTAAGAGTGTAAAGAGCAAGAGAGACAAACTAAGAGGAGAGCTGAATTAAGAGGAAGAAGAAGAGCAAGAGAGTTACTAAGAGAGCTACTAAGAGGAGAAGAGCATTACTAAGAGAGCTACTAAGAGAGTTACTAAGAGCGTTACTAAGAGGAGAAGAGCATTACTAAGAGGAGAGGAGTTAAGAGAGCGAGGAGCTTGTTACAATACAATAAATCATCTTCTGTAGTGAATATTCTAATTCTCAGTAGCCAATCTAATACAAGGTACAAATCCTATAGCATTTACATACAGCCTATAAGAGTTCTTACATTACCATAGAGTGTTACATTTTAACTTCTAAAAACTACTCTTTGGACCCCTTCTGCTGAGCTAGTAGGGTCTGCTCTGACCCTTGGACCTGTCTGCAAGCAGAGGGTATTGTTCAATCAAGAGGGGATTACCTTCAGCCGGCTATACCATTGTTTTCCAGTTGTTCAGTAACTAAGACTCTATATCTCAAAGATGGCCTTCATTTCGATGTCGCTCACAGTTTTCATATTCCCAGAATCTTTTGTTAGGCAATCATATTTATAAGGCTTTCCTGTTTCATCTTCCCCAACAACAAAGGCTCTCCTGGGAGCCACGGGTCACAAAGCACCGTGGGCTCTGTGCAGCCCCGCTGTGTCACAATGGCCGCTGGCTTCCACGAGCCCCCGCAGTGTCCCAGTGGGCCCCGTGGCTTTAGGAGTGGGTGGCTGGGAGTTGGTGCCAGCGGCTGGGGGAGCAGCAGCAGGGACTGTGTGTGGACAGTGCCATGGCCACTTGTGTGGCCACTGGTGTCTCTGTGCCAGGCACAGCCGTGGTGTGTAACACCGGCTCTGGGTCCTTTGGCTGTGCAGGTGGCAGTCACGGCCTGGAGCAGGGCTGCTCCCGGGGGACAGCCTGGGGCAGGAGGCTGCTGGAGATTCATTCCCCACACTCCTTGTCATGAGGTGCTCAGAGTGATTGGAAAGGCTGTTGGCAGCAGGCAGTTCTCTGGGTTCAAGCTGTGGAGCTGTCAGCGGGAATGCAAAGGCCAAGCTGGTGAGCCTTTTGTCCTGGTGCCTTTAGTGTGTGAGCAGTCCCTGGTGCCGTTGTCTTTGGATCCTGAGTGTGGGAGAGGCAAGGCTTAGGATGGTGCGTAGAGCTGAGAAGGAAAGTGCCGAGAGCAGCGTGTGTGCTGCTGCTTTGAGGGGTGCAGTTGAAGTTGTAGGCAGCAAGAGCTTTCTCAGCTGGCCCTTTTGTGAGCTCTGCTTTTGCCAGATGACTTCCATCTTACTCTCTTACCATCTTAGCCTCTCATTTTTGCATATCCCAAACCCCCTTCCAAACATCCAGCAGCTGCTTGTAAAGAAGAAGTCCTAGAACAAAAAGCCAGTGCTGCCTTTCATAGCCCCTTTGCTGTCTATGAAGTAGAGGAAAGAAGCTAGTGAGACGCACTTTCTTTCTCAACTCCATAGAGCGCATCCTTCTCTCAAGGTGGCAGAGTCCTTGGCGGAAGTGAAGCATCTGCAGCTGCAGTTCAGACTGAGAGATGTGCCAGGACAGGAAACATTTGCTGACCTTCCCTGTTCCCTGTGCAACATGATTCTCGCATCCCAGTCACTTTCACACACCTTCGGTATCCCTGAGTCCAAGCAGCTAAAGCTCACAGAGACAGAAGTGTCAGGAAGGAAAACGTTGCAAAAGCACCCCCTTCTCTTATCAGCATATAAATTGTGCACAACAGGCTGCGGCACCGAACCTTCCTTCTCAGATAGACATGCCATCACACTTTTCACTCTTGCAGCTCGGTTGAAAAGCTCCAGCAGCTGCTCCCGCAATAGCAAAAGGTTCTAGAAGTGAAAGCCAGTTTGGGGCTGCACCTTCTCCTTGCCGCATGTAAGCCACACCAAACTCCCTGATGCACTCTGTCCTCCCCTTCTCAAAGGAGTAGACGGTGGCATCAGGACACACCTGTGTCCCAGCAGCTGGGTGCCCAGCCGGGAGCAGGAGCAGGGCTGGGGCTGCTCCCAAAGTTGCCCCGCCCCAATGCCAGAGCCGGACATATGCTGAGGGGGGGCTGGATCAGGCTTTATTGTCCAGCTGCATGCCAGGAGTGAGCACAAAATCTACCTGCATTCTCTGCAGCATGCCATCCTGGAGCAGAGCCATTGCCAAAGGAAGCCGTGAGCCCGTGCCAAGCCAGTGCCGGAGTGGGATCCTAGCAGCACCTGTGGAAGCCGGGAGAGAGGAGCCCACCTGGAGCAGGTTCGTGCAGGATTAATCATCCCGTGGCTTCCCACCAGGGTCCTGTTGCTTCCAAAAGGCCCCACAGTGTCACTGTGGCCCCTCGGTTCCACCAGGTTCCATAGCGTCACTGTGGTGCCCAGGGTTCCGTCAGCTTCGCCAGCATCCCCACGGTCTGCAGAGCTCCCCGAGCTTCTGTGGTGTCACAGTGGAGGCAGGGTTGCATCAGGTTCCATAGCATCAGCACGGTCTCCAGGGCTCCCAGAGGTTCTGTGGTGTCACAGTGGAGGCAGGGTTGCATCAGGTTCCATAGCATCACCACAGTCTCCAGGGCTCCCTGAGCTTCTGTGGTGTCACAGTGGAGGCAGGGTTGCATCAGGTTCCATAGCATCAGCACGGTCTCCAGGGCTCCCAGAGGTTCTGTGGTGTCACAGAGGAGGCAGGGTTGCATCAGGTTCCATAGCATCACCACGGTCTCCAGGGCTCCAAGAGCTTCTGTGGTGTCACAGAGGAGGCAGGGTTGCATCAGGTTCAATAGCATCAGCACGGTCTCCAGGGCTCCCCTGAGCTTCTGTGGTGGTGTCACAGAGGAGCCAGGCTTCCTTGTAGTTCCCCAGCATCACAAAGGCTCTCCTGGGAGCCACGGGTCACAAAGCACCGTGGGCTCTGTGCAGCCCCGCTGTGTCACAATGGCCGCTGGCTTCCACGAGCCCCCGCAGTGTCCCAGTGGGCCCCGTGGCTTTAGGAGTGGGTGGCTGGGAGTTGGTGCCAGCGGCTGGGGGAGCAGCAGCAGGGACTGTGTGTGGACAGTGCCATGGCCACTTGTGTGGCCACTGGTGTCTCTGTGTCAGGCACAGCCGTGGTGTGTAACACCGGCTCTGGGTCCTTTGGCTGTGCAGGTGGCAGTCACGGCCTGGAGCAGGGCTGCTCCCGGGGGACAGCCTGGGGCAGGAGGCTGCTGGAGATTCATTCCCCACACTCCTTGTCATGAGGTGCTCAGAGTGATTGGAAAGGCTGTTGGCAGCAGGCAGTTCTCTGGGTTCAAGCTGTGGAGCTGTCAGCGGGAATGCAAAGGCCAAGCTGGTGAGCCTTTTGTCCTGGTGCCTTTAGTGTGTGAGCAGTCCCTGGTGCCGTTGTCTTTGGATCCTGAGTGTGGGAGAGGCAAGGCTTAGGATGGTGCGTAGAGCTGAGAAGGAAAGTGCCGAGAGCAGCGTGTGTGCTGCTGCTTTGAGGGGTGCAGTTGAAGTTGTAGGCAGCAAGAGCTTTCTCAGCTGGCCCTTTTGTGAGCTCTGCTTTTGCCAGATGACTTCCATCTTACCCTCTTACCATCTTAGCCTCTCATTTTTGCATATCCCAAACCCCCTTCCAAACATCCAGCAGCTGCTTGTAAAGAAGAAGTCCTAGAACAAAAAGCCAGTGCTGCCTTTCATAGCCCCTTTGCTGTCTATGAAGTAGAGGAAAGAAGCTAGTGAGACGCACTTTCTTTCTCAACTCCATAGAGCGCATCCTTCTCTCAAGGTGGCAGAGTCCTTGGCGGAAGTGAAGCATCTGCAGCTGCAGTTCAGACTGAGAGATGTGCCAGGACAGGAAACATTTGCTGACCTTCCCTGTTCCCTGTGCAACATGATTCTCGCATCCCAGTCACTTTCACACACCTTCGGTATCCCTGAGTCCAAGCAGCTAAAGCTCACAGAGACAGAAGTGTCAGGAAGGAAAACGTTCCAAAAGCACCCCCTTCTCTTATCAGCATATAAATTGTGCACAACAGGCTGCGGCACCGAACCTTCCTTCTCAGATAGACATGCCATCACACTTTTCACTCTTGCAGCTCGGTTGAAAAGCTCCAGCAGCTGCTCCCGCAATAGCAAAAGGTTCTAGAAGTGAAAGCCAGTTTGGGGCTGCACCTTCTCCTTGCCGCATGTAAGCCACACCAAACTCCCTGATGCACTCTGTCCTCCCCTTCTCAAAGGAGTAGACGGTGGCATCAGGACACACCTGTGTCCCAGCAGCTGGGTGCCCAGCCGGGAGCAGGAGCAGGGCTGGGGCTGCTCCCAAAGTTGCCCCGCCCCAATGCCAGAGCCGGACATATGCTGAGGGGGGGCTGGATCAGGCTTTATTGTCCAGCTGCATGCCAGGAGTGAGCACAAAATCTACCTGCATTCTCTGCAGCATGCCATCCTGGAGCAGAGCCATTGCCAAAGGAAGCCGTGAGCCCGTGCCAAGCCAGTGCCGGAGTGGGATCCTAGCAGCACCTGTGGAAGCCGGGAGAGAGGAGCCCACCTGGAGCAGGTTCGTGCAGGATTAATCATCCCGTGGCTTCCCACCAGGGTCCTGTTGCTTCCAAAAGGCCCCACAGCGTCACTGTGGCCCCTCGGTTCCACCAGGTTCCATAGCGTCACTGTGGTGCCCAGGGTTCCGTCAGCTTCGCCAGCATCCCCACGGTCTGCAGAGCTCCCCGAGCTTCTGTGGTGTCACAGTGGAGGCAGGGTTGCATCAGGTTCCATAGCATCAGCACGGTCTCCAGGGCTCCCAGAGGTTCTGTGGTGTCACAGTGGAGGCAGGGTTGCATCAGGTTCCATAGCATCACCACAGTCTCCAGGGCTCCCTGAGCTTCTGTGGTGTCACAGTGGAGGCAGGGTTGCATCAGGTTCCATAGCATCAGCACGGTCTCCAGGGCTCCCAGAGGTTCTGTGGTGTCACAGAGGAGGCAGGGTTGCATCAGGTTCCATAGCATCACCACGGTCTCCAGGGCTCCAAGAGCTTCTGTGGTGTCACAGAGGAGGCAGGGTTGCATCAGGTTCAATAGCATCAGCACGGTCTCCAGGGCTCCCCTGAGCTTCTGTGGTGGTGTCACAGAGGAGCCAGGCTTCCTTGTAGTTCCCCAGCATCACAAAGGCTCTCCTGGGAGCCACGGGTCACAAAGCACCGTGGGCTCTGTGCAGCCCCGCTGTGTCACAATGGCCGCTGGCTTCCACGAGCCCCCGCAGTGTCCCAGTGGGCCCCGTGGCTTTAGGAGTGGGTGGCTGGGAGTTGGTGCCAGCGGCTGGGGGAGCAGCAGCAGGGACTGTGTGTGGACAGTGCCATGGCCACTTGTGTGGCCACTGGTGTCTCTGTGTCAGGCACAGCCGTGGTGTGTAACACCGGCTCTGGGTCCTTTGGCTGTGCAGGTGGCAGTCACGGCCTGGAGCAGGGCTGCTCCCGGGGGACAGCCTGGGGCAGGAGGCTGCTGGAGATTCATTCCCCACACTCCTTGTCATGAGGTGCTCAGAGTGATTGGAAAGGCTGTTGGCAGCAGGCAGTTCTCTGGGTTCAAGCTGTGGAGCTGTCAGCGGGAATGCAAAGGCCAAGCTGGTGAGCCTTTTGTCCTGGTGCCTTTAGTGTGTGAGCAGTCCCTGGTGCCGTTGTCTTTGGATCCTGAGTGTGGGAGAGGCAAGGCTTAGGATGGTGCGTAGAGCTGAGAAGGAAAGTGCCGAGAGCAGCGTGTGTGCTGCTGCTTTGAGGGGTGCAGTTGAAGTTGTAGGCAGCAAGAGCTTTCTCAGCTGGCCCTTTTGTGAGCTCTGCTTTTGCCAGATGACTTCCATCTTACCCTCTTACCATCTTAGCCTCTCATTTTTGCATATCCCAAACCCCCTTCCAAACATCCAGCAGCTGCTTGTAAAGAAGAAGTCCTAGAACAAAAAGCCAGTGCTGCCTTTCATAGCCCCTTTGCTGTCTATGAAGTAGAGGAAAGAAGCTAGTGAGACGCACTTTCTTTCTCAACTCCATAGAGCGCATCCTTCTCTCAAGGTGGCAGAGTCCTTGGCGGAAGTGAAGCATCTGCAGCTGCAGTTCAGACTGAGAGATGTGCCAGGACAGGAAACATTTGCTGACCTTCCCTGTTCCCTGTGCAACATGATTCTCGCATCCCAGTCACTTTCACACACCTTCGGTATCCCTGAGTCCAAGCAGCTAAAGCTCACAGAGACAGAAGTGTCAGGAAGGAAAACGTTCCAAAAGCACCCCCTTCTCTTATCAGCATATAAATTGTGCACAACAGGCTGCGGCACCGAACCTTCCTTCTCAGATAGACATGCCATCACACTTTTCACTCTTGCAGCTCGGTTGAAAAGCTCCAGCAGCTGCTCCCGCAATAGCAAAAGGTTCTAGAAGTGAAAGCCAGTTTGGGGCTGCACCTTCTCCTTGCCGCATGTAAGCCACACCAAACTCCCTGATGCACTCTGTCCTCCCCTTCTCAAAGGAGTAGACGGTGGCATCAGGACACACCTGTGTCCCAGCAGCTGGGTGCCCAGCCGGGAGCAGGAGCAGGGCTGGGGCTGCTCCCAAAGTTGCCCCGCCCCAATGCCAGAGCCGGACATATGCTGAGGGGGGGCTGGATCAGGCTTTATTGTCCAGCTGCATGCCAGGAGTGAGCACAAAATCTACCTGCATTCTCTGCAGCATGCCATCCTGGAGCAGAGCCATTGCCAAAGGAAGCCGTGAGCCCGTGCCAAGCCAGTGCCGGAGTGGGATCCTAGCAGCACCTGTGGAAGCCGGGAGAGAGGAGCCCACCTGGAGCAGGTTCGTGCAGGATTAATCATCCCGTGGCTTCCCACCAGGGTCCTGTTGCTTCCAAAAGGCCCCACAGCGTCACTGTGGCCCCTCGGTTCCACCAGGTTCCATAGCGTCACTGTGGTGCCCAGGGTTCCGTCAGCTTCGCCAGCATCCCCACGGTCTGCAGAGCTCCCCGAGCTTCTGTGGTGTCACAGTGGAGGCAGGGTTGCATCAGGTTCCATAGCATCAGCACGGTCTCCAGGGCTCGCAGAGGTTCTGTGGTGTCACAGTGGAGGCAGGGTTGCATCAGGTTCCATAGCATCACCACAGTCTCCAGGGCTCCCTGAGCTTCTGTGGTGTCACAGTGGAGGCAGGGTTGCATCAGGTTCCATAGCATCAGCACGGTCTCCAGGGCTCCCAGAGGTTCTGTGGTGTCACAGTGGAGGCAGGGTTGCATCAGGTTCCATAGCATCACCACGGTCTCCAGGGCTCCAAGAGCTTCTGTGGTGTCACAGAGGAGGCAGGGTTGCATCAGGTTCAATAGCATCAGCACGGTCTCCAGGGCTCCCCTGAGCTTCTGTGGTGGTGTCACAGAGGAGCCAGGCTTCCTTGTAGTTCCCCAGCATCACAAAGGCTCTCCTGGGAGCCACGGGTCACAAAGCACCGTGGGCTCTGTGCAGCCCCGCTGTGTCACAATGGCCGCTGGCTTCCACGAGCCCCCGCAGTGTCCCAGTGGGCCCCGTGGCTTTAGGAGTGGGTGGCTGGGAGTTGGTGCCAGCGGCTGGGGGAGCAGCAGCAGGGACTGTGTGTGGACAGTGCCATGGCCACTTGTGTGGCCACTGGTGTCTCTGTGTCAGGCACAGCCGTGGTGTGTAACACCGGCTCTGGGTCCTTTGGCTGTGCAGGTGGCAGTCACGGCCTGGAGCAGGGCTGCTCCCGGGGGACAGCCTGGGGCAGGAGGCTGCTGGAGATTCATTCCCCACACTCCTTGTCATGAGGTGCTCAGAGTGATTGGAAAGGCTGTTGGCAGCAGGCAGTTCTCTGGGTTCAAGCTGTGGAGCTGTCAGCGGGAATGCAAAGGCCAAGCTGGTGAGCCTTTTGTCCTGGTGCCTTTAGTGTGTGAGCAGTCCCTGGTGCCGTTGTCTTTGGATCCTGAGTGTGGGAGAGGCAAGGCTTAGGATGGTGCGTAGAGCTGAGAAGGAAAGTGCCGAGAGCAGCGTGTGTGCTGCTGCTTTGAGGGGTGCAGTTGAAGTTGTAGGCAGCAAGAGCTTTCTCAGCTGGCCCTTTTGTGAGCTCTGCTTTTGCCAGATGACTTCCATCTTACCCTCTTACCATCTTAGCCTCTCATTTTTGCATATCCCAAACCCCCTTCCAAACATCCAGCAGCTGCTTGTAAAGAAGAAGTCCTAGAACAAAAAGCCAGTGCTGCCTTTCATAGCCCCTTTGCTGTCTATGAAGTAGAGGAAAGAAGCTAGTGAGACGCACTTTCTTTCTCAACTCCATAGAGCGCATCCTTCTCTCAAGGTGGCAGAGTCCTTGGCGGAAGTGAAGCATCTGCAGCTGCAGTTCAGACTGAGAGATGTGCCAGGACAGGAAACATTTGCTGACCTTCCCTGTTCCCTGTGCAACATGATTCTCGCATCCCAGTCACTTTCACATACCTTCGGTATCCCTGAGTCCAAGCAGCTAAAGCTCACAGAGACAGAAGTGTCAGGAAGGAAAACGTTCCAAAAGCACCCCCTTCTCTTATCAGCATATAAATTGTGCACAACAGGCTGCGGCACCGAACCTTCCTTCTCAGATAGACATGCCATCACACTTTTCACTCTTGCAGCTCGGTTGAAAAGCTCCAGCAGCTGCTCCCGCAATAGCAAAAGGTTCTAGAAGTGAAAGCCAGTTTGGGGCTGCACCTTCTCCTTGCCGCATGTAAGCCACACCAAACTCCCTGATGCACTCTGTCCTCCCCTTCTCAAAGGAGTAGACGGTGGCATCAGGACACACCTGTGTCCCAGCAGCTGGGTGCCCAGCCGGGAGCAGGAGCAGGGCTGGGGCTGCTCCCAAAGTTGCCCCGCCCCAATGCCAGAGCCGGACATATGCTGAGGGGGGGCTGGATCAGGCTTTATTGTCCAGCTGCATGCCAGGAGTGAGCACAAAATCTACCTGCATTCTCTGCAGCATGCCATCCTGGAGCAGAGCCATTGCCAAAGGAAGCCGTGAGCCCGTGCCAAGCCAGTGCCGGAGTGGGATCCTAGCAGCACCTGTGGAAGCCGGGAGAGAGGAGCCCACCTGGAGCAGGTTCGTGCAGGATTAATCATCCCGTGGCTTCCCACCAGGGTCCTGTTGCTTCCAAAAGGCCCCACAGTGTCACTGTGGCCCCTCGGTTCCACCAGGTTCCATAGCGTCACTGTGGTGCCCAGGGTTCCGTCAGCTTCGCCAGCATCCCCACGGTCTGCAGAGCTCCCCGAGCTTCTGTGGTGTCACAGTGGAGGCAGGGTTGCATCAGGTTCCATAGCATCAGCACGGTCTCCAGGGCTCCCAGAGGTTCTGTGGTGTCACAGTGGAGGCAGGGTTGCATCAGGTTCCATAGCATCACCACAGTCTCCAGGGCTCCCTGAGCTTCTGTGGTGTCACAGTGGAGGCAGGGTTGCATCAGGTTCCATAGCATCAGCACGGTCTCCAGGGCTCCCAGAGGTTCTGTGGTGTCACAGAGGAGGCAGGGTTGCATCAGGTTCCATAGCATCACCACGGTCTCCAGGGCTCCAAGAGCTTCTGTGGTGTCACAGAGGAGGCAGGGTTGCATCAGGTTCAATAGCATCAGCACGGTCTCCAGGGCTCCCCTGAGCTTCTGTGGTGGTGTCACAGAGGAGCCAGGCTTCCTTGTAGTTCCCCAGCATCACAAATGTCGAAATTGATGGCGATGATGGTGATGAGGGTGTGGGTTCGGTCGGGCCCGGCTGGAGATGGACGGCGACGAGAGATCTCTATAAGCAGGTCTTTGGAGCATGCAGTTTATTGCAGAGGGCGTGGGTACAGGGGCACTGCTTAGAGCTGCCAGCTGCAGCTCCAAGCAGGCCCAAGGTGTAAGAGAGGGAGAGAGAGTGAGCGAGAGAGCTAGAGCAAGAGGCTGAGAGCTAAGAGTGTAAAGAGCAAGAGAGACAAACTAAGAGGAGAGCTGAATTAAGAGGAAGAAGAAGAGCAAGAGAGTTACTAAGAGAGCTACTAAGAGGAGAAGAGCATTACTAAGAGAGCTACTAAGAGAGTTACTAAGAGCGTTACTAAGAGGAGAAGAGCATTACTAAGAGGAGAGGAGTTAAGAGAGCGAGGAGCTTGTTACAATACAATAAATCATCTTCTGTAGTGAATATTCTAATTCTCAGTAGCCAATCTAATACAAGGTACAAATCCTATAGCATTTACATACAGCCTATAAGAGTTCTTACATTACCATAGAGTGTTACATTTTAACTTCTAAAAACTACTCTTTGGACCCCTTCTGCTGAGCTAGTAGGGTCTGCTCTGACCCTTGGACCTGTCTGCAAGCAGAGGGTATTGTTCAATCAAGAGGGGATTACCTTCAGCCGGCTATACCATTGTTTTCCAGTTGTTCAGTAACTAAGACTCTATATCTCAAAGATGGCCTTCATTTCGATGTCGCTCACAGTTTTCATATTCCCAGAATCTTTTGTTAGGCAATCATATTTATAAGGCTTTCCTGTTTCATCTTCCCCAACATCTCCCCCGTTCTGATGAACAACTAAGATATTAGATACAGTCCTACTCGTTATTTTTTGCACACACTGAAGCATACAAGGTACTGCTACTAAAACTATAATTATTACTACTAGAATAATCAAGCCTATTTTACAGAGTTCCCTTAGCCAAGGTGCAAAGCTCCAATCATCAAACAAACTGTCCAGCCAAGACGGGTCATCTGTTCTAATTTGGTTAGCTAGATCCTTTAGGTTTTGTAGCTGTTTGTGAATGGAAACAGAATGATCGGATAAGTTCATACAGCATAATCCTTCAAAATCTTCACAGCCGTGCCCATGTGCTAATAAAAGATAATCAACGGCAGCTCTATTTTGTAAAGTGGCATGTCTGACTGCCTCTTCATCGGTTAACAGATCACTGATCATAGTAGAGGTGGCATTTACCTCCTTGCTGAGCCAACATCCCAACTTGTTTAACTGTTTTAAAGCAATTGAGGAGCTTAACTGAGGTAGAAAAATGCTTGCAACAATTGATTTTCCAGAGTTCCAAGGGTGGAAGTCACTATCACAGTCACTATCGTACTGATGTCCCCAGGAAGATCTGATCTTTCTGCTTTTCTTTTTGATTACCTCTTTGACACTGGGAGCAATAATTGTAAGTTGTCCCAGAGCACAAGGGCCACCATCTATTTTTGAAGGTATACCTTGCCAGGCCCTGTCTCCACAGATGAGCCAAATTCCTCTGGGGAATCGAATAGGAAGTTTGCTAAAACGATCTGCATGAGGTTCGTCATATATAAGAAGCTTAACTTGACTACACCAAGAAGTTACATTGCTATAAGCTGGGTGATATGGGGTAACATTTAAATGGGGACCGTTTTCTCCTTGAAAGTGAAAGAAATAGCAGGTATCCATAGTTAACGAACCTAGGATTTCTAGCTCTTGAAGGTCAGATTTATCAATTTTAGAATTATCAATATAAGTTTGGTGTCTATGGCTGGGAGTTGGAGATACATGATGATCGTCATATGGCCAATACTTATCAAGAGTAATATTATCAAAACCTTCTGGAAGAGGTACTCCAACTAAACAGGTTGAAAAAGGTTTGTCAGGGCTTGTGTCAGATAGACAGATGGTATCGGAGCCTGCGGATTTGGCTAAAGCAACCCAGACATTTGTCTTTGGTTGATTCACAGGTAAAGCTTCACTACAAAAACTAAAACAAAAGAATAAAAGCAACATGCACGCGCGCAAATGAGAAAACTCCATTCTTTTCTTGAGCTGTTTTTGGCAGATCACTTTCTTCTGGTGATTCTGCGCAGTTCAGGTCTGGGTGCTTGCTTCCTGGCTTCCACTTGCAGAGTCACTGGCTGGTGTGGTGGCATCAGCAGGCTTTGATGCGAGGTATGGCTTCACGTTTTTTGCTGGAACCCACTTGATTCCTTCACCTGTGGAAACACATGCAAACCCCTTCCCCCACATTATAAGATTGTATGGTCCTTCTATTTTTCCTGAGTCTAGATTTTTAATCAAAACTGGGGGGCGCTCTTTCAGTTTTGCTTTTTTGTTGTTCAAAAAATGTCTATAAATGGGGGGATCAGGCTCTTCTGCAGAGCTATTCAAAAAATTGTAAACATACAAAGCCTTGTTCAACCTCCTTTGAGGTGTATCCTGGACTTCTCCCCCTCTCTGTTGATCTAAAATGCGTTTTAGGGTTTGATGTGTTCTTTTTAGGGTACTTTTTAGCAGTTGTTTAAGATACGGTGAGCAAATACCACTATCTCTTACAGCCCTTCTTAGTTCTTTAATTTCGTGAGTGGGGATGGGAACCCACGTTTTGGGACTGTCAGGCTGTTGGCTAGCTATCACAGGCTTAGCTAATAGACTTTCATCTTTACAGCTTTGGAGTCTTATTTCATGCCAATCTGTTAATTGAGAATAATCTGAGCACTTTGGAGGATTTTTTGATTCAGAAAGTAGCGCTAACAAACTCTCAGAACTCGTTTTCTCCTTATGGGTTGCAAGATCCCAGCCGCTCGCTGGCGGGACTCTGGGGCTCATTGCAAACAAATCTGGCTGCTTTTCAGGGTTTCCTGGTGTTAGATTTAAAGCATCAGCTCGGGCAGAGCGGCTCTCCGTCTTCCCTGCCACTGGAGCTGCACCACTGCCCTCCGTTCCCCCCCTGTTTGCGGCTTGTGAGGCGAGGCTGAGCTGCGCGGAGGGATGTTGCTGGGCGGCGGTAGCCGAGGGATACAGCTGTGCGGTGCCGGAGGGCCCCGGCGGGGGCGGCGATGGCACTGCCGATCTCCGCGGTGGCGGGCGAGGAGGCGGGGGGGCCGCGAGCAACCGGCTCCGCGGCAGCGGGCGAGGGGGTGCGGGTGGCTCTATTGAAGGCGAGGTGAAAGCCGTGGGGGGCGGTGGCGGAGCTAGTTCCGTGAGCAGTGCTGTGGTTGGAGAAGTGTGAGCGTGCGTGGGTTACGCCATCAGGTCAACGTGGCGGACTGTGATGGCCGCTGTCTGTGTGTCGGGGAGAGCGGGAGGTGGCAGGGCTGTCCCGTCGGCAGGAGACGATCCCGGGGCTGCGGGAGGCGGGAGGGCCGGCGTGGAGGCGGCGGGAGTATGTTGCGGTGGGGCCATGGCGAACGGTGGGCCAGTCGGCGGCTGGACCGCGGCGTGCTGCCGCTGGGAGTTTGCAGGCTGGGCTGGTGTGGCTGCCGGCGCGGCGGTGCCAGGAGACGGGGCTGGAGCAGCGGCAGGCACGGGAGAGGCAGCAGCCATCTGTGTAGGCGCTGCAGCGCCGGCACCAGGTGGCTGGCGGGGCTGGGGCGCTCCGTGTCCCACGGACGCGGACGGGACGTTGACCACCACCGGCGCCGTGTCGGTGGCGGCGAGGGGGACCTGGGGGGCTGGAAGAAGGGTCGCCGCCTGGCTTTGCGGGGGGCCGGCTATGATGGTGGCTACAGCCATAACAGGCGCGGCTAGGGGAGCGGTAGGACCCGTAGGTGGCTGGGGAGCAGCCGCTGGCCCCGCGGGGCTATCGGCGGGGGGCGGGGCCGCGAAGGCGCTGGCGGACGGGGTGGGAGGAGCGAGGGACGGGGCCGCGAAGACGCTGGAGCCGAGGGCGGGGACCGCGGGAGCCGGGGCAGCAGGGAGGAACGGGATGGGGGGGGCGGGGATGGGGGGAGCGGTGGAGGGGGTCGTAGGGTCCGGTGGGACAGGGGTGACGGCTGCCAGGACAGCGGGGGCGGGGGGCGGGGCGGCACGAGTCAGTCGGACCGCGGCTACCGGAGCCGCGAGAGGCGGGACAGCAGGGACTAACGGGACCGTGGGGGTGGAGATGACGGGGGCGGTGGGGGGGGCGGTGGAGTCCGGTGGGGCAGGGGTGACCGGTGCAGGGACCGCGGGGGGGTGGGGCGGGGCGGCACGAGACAGCTGGACCGCGGGTACCGGAGCCGTGAGGTCCGGCGGCGGGGCGGGGGCCGTGCCCGGTTGCAGGCTCGCGGCGGCAAGGGGCGGGCTCGCAGCAGGAGCGGGACCCGGCGAGGTGGCTGCTGCGGGCGGCGCCTTCACAGCAAACAGCTCCACGAGCGCTCTGCAAGCCGGGACCAGCTCCGCGGCAGCCCAATCCCGGCGGGAGATATTATTAAAGAGTTTAACCCGAACTGTGTCCCAGAAGTCTCTTGTAAAGACGGCTGAACGGTCAGCATTTGGGAAATTAATCAGAGTCCATTCTAAGAGGTTTTTTAGCTCCTGTTTAGGTAATTGACTTGGACCGGAGCTTAGTAAGTACTTAAGTTGTTTATAGAGATGTCTGTCATGGGCAGAGTGAGTTTGTCCCATTATTGACCAGTATGATACTCACCTAGATGTCGCAGGGGGCAGGGTCCTTAATCAGAAGTCCGTCGTGGGGGGCTGGCCAGGCTCTCCACACGGCGCTCAGGACGCTGCTGTCGGGTCCCTCCTCAGAGCTCCGGTTTCAGGCGTCGCTTGGCAACGGCTTTCCGTGCTCGGGACCTCGCAGGTGTCTCCACTCAGAGCTCCAGCGCGGGCGGTGCTGAGCAATACCCGCCTGTGCTCGGGCGCGCGGCTGGATCCCTCCTAAGAGCTCCGGTCTGCACTGCTTAGCAGCGTGTCCGTGCTCGAGGGGTACCACGGCAAACTTCCTCAAAGAGCTCCAGGTAACCGCTGCGCAGCAGTGGCCGTCTGTGCTCGAGGACTGCCAGGCAATTTCCTCCCTCCGAGAGCTCCAGGTAATTGCTACGAAGTAACGGCTCCCCGTGCTCGAGGGCTGCCTCAGCAGAGTTATAGAGCTCCGGCTTTTACGCTGCGCAGCAACGGTATGCCGTGCTCACGACACGTTCCAGGTGGCTATAACTGGTCTTTTAGTTACCGTCCATGGCGAAGTCTCTCACAGGTGGAAGAAGCTGAATCAGGCCTTCACTCACGTTTGGGCGCCAGTTTGTCGAAATTGATGGCGATGATGGTGATGAGGGTGTGGGTTCGGTCGGGCCCGGCTGGAGATGGACGGCGACGAGAGATCTCTATAAGCAGGTCTTTGGAGCATGCAGTTTATTGCAGAGGGCGTGGGTACAGGGGCACTGCTTAGAGCTGCCAGCTGCAGCTCCAAGCAGGCCCAAGGTGTAAGAGAGGGAGAGAGAGTGAGCGAGAGAGCTAGAGCAAGAGGCTGAGAGCTAAGAGTGTAAAGAGCAAGAGAGACAAACTAAGAGGAGAGCTGAATTAAGAGGAAGAAGAAGAGCAAGAGAGTTACTAAGAGAGCTACTAAGAGGAGAAGAGCATTACTAAGAGAGCTACTAAGAGAGTTACTAAGAGCGTTACTAAGAGGAGAAGAGCATTACTAAGAGGAGAGGAGTTAAGAGAGCGAGGAGCTTGTTACAATACAATAAATCATCTTCTGTAGTGAATATTCTAATTCTCAGTAGCCAATCTAATACAAGGTACAAATCCTATAGCATTTACATACAGCCTATAAGAGTTCTTACATTACCATAGAGTGTTACATTTTAACTTCTAAAAACTACTCTTTGGACCCCTTCTGCTGAGCTAGTAGGGTCTGCTCTGACCCTTGGACCTGTCTGCAAGCAGAGGGTATTGTTCAATCAAGAGGGGATTACCTTCAGCCGGCTATACCATTGTTTTCCAGTTGTTCAGTAACTAAGACTCTATATCTCAAAGATGGCCTTCATTTCGATGTCGCTCACAGTTTTCATATTCCCAGAATCTTTTGTTAGGCAATCATATTTATAAGGCTTTCCTGTTTCATCTTCCCCAACAACAAAGGCTCTCCTGGGAGCCACGGGTCACAAAGCACCGTGGGCTCTGTGCAGCCCCGCTGTGTCACAATGGCCGCTGGCTTCCACGAGCCCCCGCAGTGTCCCAGTGGGCCCCGTGGCTTTAGGAGTGGGTGGCTGGGAGTTGGTGCCAGCGGCTGGGGGAGCAGCAGCAGGGACTGTGTGTGGACAGTGCCATGGCCACTTGTGTGGCCACTGGTGTCTCTGTGCCAGGCACAGCCGTGGTGTGTAACACCGGCTCTGGGTCCTTTGGCTGTGCAGGTGGCAGTCACGGCCTGGAGCAGGGCTGCTCCCGGGGGACAGCCTGGGGCAGGAGGCTGCTGGAGATTCATTCCCCACACTCCTTGTCATGAGGTGCTCAGAGTGATTGGAAAGGCTGTTGGCAGCAGGCAGTTCTCTGGGTTCAAGCTGTGGAGCTGTCAGCGGGAATGCAAAGGCCAAGCTGGTGAGCCTTTTGTCCTGGTGCCTTTAGTGTGTGAGCAGTCCCTGGTGCCGTTGTCTTTGGATCCTGAGTGTGGGAGAGGCAAGGCTTAGGATGGTGCGTAGAGCTGAGAAGGAAAGTGCCGAGAGCAGCGTGTGTGCTGCTGCTTTGAGGGGTGCAGTTGAAGTTGTAGGCAGCAAGAGCTTTCTCAGCTGGCCCTTTTGTGAGCTCTGCTTTTGCCAGATGACTTCCATCTTACCCTCTTACCATCTTAGCCTCTCATTTTTGCATATCCCAAACCCCCTTCCAAACATCCAGCAGCTGCTTGTAAAGAAGAAGTCCTAGAACAAAAAGCCAGTGCTGCCTTTCATAGCCCCTTTGCTGTCTATGAAGTAGAGGAAAGAAGCTAGTGAGACGCACTTTCTTTCTCAACTCCATAGAGCGCATCCTTCTCTCAAGGTGGCAGAGTCCTTGGCGGAAGTGAAGCATCTGCAGCTGCAGTTCAGACTGAGAGATGTGCCAGGACAGGAAACATTTGCTGACCTTCCCTGTTCCCTGTGCAACATGATTCTCGCATCCCAGTCACTTTCACATACCTTCGGTATCCCTGAGTCCAAGCAGCTAAAGCTCACAGAGACAGAAGTGTCAGGAAGGAAAACGTTCCAAAAGCACCCCCTTCTCTTATCAGCATATAAATTGTGCACAACAGGCTGCGGCACCGAACCTTCCTTCTCAGATAGACATGCCATCACACTTTTCACTCTTGCAGCTCGGTTGAAAAGCTCCAGCAGCTGCTCCCGCAATAGCAAAAGGTTCTAGAAGTGAAAGCCAGTTTGGGGCTGCACCTTCTCCTTGCCGCATGTAAGCCACACCAAACTCCCTGATGCACTCTGTCCTCCCCTTCTCAAAGGAGTAGACGGTGGCATCAGGACACACCTGTGTCCCAGCAGCTGGGTGCCCAGCCGGGAGCAGGAGCAGGGCTGGGGCTGCTCCCAAAGTTGCCCCGCCCCAATGCCAGAGCCGGACATATGCTGAGGGGGGGCTGGATCAGGCTTTATTGTCCAGCTGCATGCCAGGAGTGAGCACAAAATCTACCTGCATTCTCTGCAGCATGCCATCCTGGAGCAGAGCCATTGCCAAAGGAAGCCGTGAGCCCGTGCCAAGCCAGTGCCGGAGTGGGATCCTAGCAGCACCTGTGGAAGCCGGGAGAGAGGAGCCCACCTGGAGCAGGTTCGTGCAGGATTAATCATCCCGTGGCTTCCCACCAGGGTCCTGTTGCTTCCAAAAGGCCCCACAGTGTCACTGTGGCCCCTCGGTTCCACCAGGTTCCATAGCGTCACTGTGGTGCCCAGGGTTCCGTCAGCTTCGCCAGCATCCCCACGGTCTGCAGAGCTCCCCGAGCTTCTGTGGTGTCACAGTGGAGGCAGGGTTGCATCAGGTTCCATAGCATCAGCACGGTCTCCAGGGCTCCCAGAGGTTCTGTGGTGTCACAGTGGAGGCAGGGTTGCATCAGGTTCCATAGCATCACCACAGTCTCCAGGGCTCCCTGAGCTTCTGTGGTGTCACAGTGGAGGCAGGGTTGCATCAGGTTCCATAGCATCAGCACGGTCTCCAGGGCTCCCAGAGGTTCTGTGGTGTCACAGAGGAGGCAGGGTTGCATCAGGTTCCATAGCATCACCACGGTCTCCAGGGCTCCAAGAGCTTCTGTGGTGTCACAGAGGAGGCAGGGTTGCATCAGGTTCAATAGCATCAGCACGGTCTCCAGGGCTCCCCTGAGCTTCTGTGGTGGTGTCACAGAGGAGCCAGGCTTCCTTGTAGTTCCCCAGCATCACAAATGTCGAAATTGATGGCGATGATGGTGATGAGGGTGTGGGTTCGGTCGGGCCCGGCTGGAGATGGACGGCGACGAGAGATCTCTATAAGCAGGTCTTTGGAGCATGCAGTTTATTGCAGAGGGCGTGGGTACAGGGGCACTGCTTAGAGCTGCCAGCTGCAGCTCCAAGCAGGCCCAAGGTGTAAGAGAGGGAGAGAGAGTGAGCGAGAGAGCTAGAGCAAGAGGCTGAGAGCTAAGAGTGTAAAGAGCAAGAGAGACAAACTAAGAGGAGAGCTGAATTAAGAGGAAGAAGAAGAGCAAGAGAGTTACTAAGAGAGCTACTAAGAGGAGAAGAGCATTACTAAGAGAGCTACTAAGAGAGTTACTAAGAGCGTTACTAAGAGGAGAAGAGCATTACTAAGAGGAGAGGAGTTAAGAGAGCGAGGAGCTTGTTACAATACAATAAATCATCTTCTGTAGTGAATATTCTAATTCTCAGTAGCCAATCTAATACAAGGTACAAATCCTATAGCATTTACATACAGCCTATAAGAGTTCTTACATTACCATAGAGTGTTACATTTTAACTTCTAAAAACTACTCTTTGGACCCCTTCTGCTGAGCTAGTAGGGTCTGCTCTGACCCTTGGACCTGTCTGCAAGCAGAGGGTATTGTTCAATCAAGAGGGGATTACCTTCAGCCGGCTATACCATTGTTTTCCAGTTGTTCAGTAACTAAGACTCTATATCTCAAAGATGGCCTTCATTTCGATGTCGCTCACAGTTTTCATATTCCCAGAATCTTTTGTTAGGCAATCATATTTATAAGGCTTTCCTGTTTCATCTTCCCCAACATCTCCCCCGTTCTGATGAACAACTAAGATATTAGATACAGTCCTACTCGTTATTTTTTGCACACACTGAAGCATACAAGGTACTGCTACTAAAACTATAATTATTACTACTAGAATAATCAAGCCTATTTTACAGAGTTCCCTTAGCCAAGGTGCAAAGCTCCAATCATCAAACAAACTGTCCAGCCAAGACGGGTCATCTGTTCTAATTTGGTTAGCTAGATCCTTTAGGTTTTGTAGCTGTTTGTGAATGGAAACAGAATGATCGGATAAGTTCATACAGCATAATCCTTCAAAATCTTCACAGCCGTGCCCATGTGCTAATAAAAGATAATCAACGGCAGCTCTATTTTGTAAAGTGGCATGTCTGACTGCCTCTTCATCGGTTAACAGATCACTGATCATAGTAGAGGTGGCATTTACCTCCTTGCTGAGCCAACATCCCAACTTGTTTAACTGTTTTAAAGCAATTGAGGAGCTTAACTGAGGTAGAAAAATGCTTGCAACAATTGATTTTCCAGAGTTCCAAGGGTGGAAGTCACTATCACAGTCACTATCGTACTGATGTCCCCAGGAAGATCTGATCTTTCTGCTTTTCTTTTTGATTACCTCTTTGACACTGGGAGCAATAATTGTAAGTTGTCCCAGAGCACAAGGGCCACCATCTATTTTTGAAGGTATACCTTGCCAGGCCCTGTCTCCACAGATGAGCCAAATTCCTCTGGGGAATCGAATAGGAAGTTTGCTAAAACGATCTGCATGAGGTTCGTCATATATAAGAAGCTTAACTTGACTACACCAAGAAGTTACATTGCTATAAGCTGGGTGATATGGGGTAACATTTAAATGGGGACCGTTTTCTCCTTGAAAGTGAAAGAAATAGCAGGTATCCATAGTTAACGAACCTAGGATTTCTAGCTCTTGAAGGTCAGATTTATCAATTTTAGAATTATCAATATAAGTTTGGTGTCTATGGCTGGGAGTTGGAGATACATGATGATCGTCATATGGCCAATACTTATCAAGAGTAATATTATCAAAACCTTCTGGAAGAGGTACTCCAACTAAACAGGTTGAAAAAGGTTTGTCAGGGCTTGTGTCAGATAGACAGATGGTATCGGAGCCTGCGGATTTGGCTAAAGCAACCCAGACATTTGTCTTTGGTTGATTCACAGGTAAAGCTTCACTACAAAAACTAAAACAAAAGAATAAAAGCAACATGCACGCGCGCAAATGAGAAAACTCCATTCTTTTCTTGAGCTGTTTTTGGCAGATCACTTTCTTCTGGTGATTCTGCGCAGTTCAGGTCTGGGTGCTTGCTTCCTGGCTTCCACTTGCAGAGTCACTGGCTGGTGTGGTGGCATCAGCAGGCTTTGATGCGAGGTATGGCTTCACGTTTTTTGCTGGAACCCACTTGATTCCTTCACCTGTGGAAACACATGCAAACCCCTTCCCCCACATTATAAGATTGTATGGTCCTTCTATTTTTCCTGAGTCTAGATTTTTAATCAAAACTGGGGGGCGCTCTTTCAGTTTTGCTTTTTTGTTGTTCAAAAAATGTCTATAAATGGGGGGATCAGGCTCTTCTGCAGAGCTATTCAAAAAATTGTAAACATACAAAGCCTTGTTCAACCTCCTTTGAGGTGTATCCTGGACTTCTCCCCCTCTCTGTTGATCTAAAATGCGTTTTAGGGTTTGATGTGTTCTTTTTAGGGTACTTTTTAGCAGTTGTTTAAGATACGGTGAGCAAATACCACTATCTCTTACAGCCCTTCTTAGTTCTTTAATTTCGTGAGTGGGGATGGGAACCCACGTTTTGGGACTGTCAGGCTGTTGGCTAGCTATCACAGGCTTAGCTAATAGACTTTCATCTTTACAGCTTTGGAGTCTTATTTCATGCCAATCTGTTAATTGAGAATAATCTGAGCACTTTGGAGGATTTTTTGATTCAGAAAGTAGCGCTAACAAACTCTCAGAACTCGTTTTCTCCTTATGGGTTGCAAGATCCCAGCCGCTCGCTGGCGGGACTCTGGGGCTCATTGCAAACAAATCTGGCTGCTTTTCAGGGTTTCCTGGTGTTAGATTTAAAGCATCAGCTCGGGCAGAGCGGCTCTCCGTCTTCCCTGCCACTGGAGCTGCACCACTGCCCTCCGTTCCCCCCCTGTTTGCGGCTTGTGAGGCGAGGCTGAGCTGCGCGGAGGGATGTTGCTGGGCGGCGGTAGCCGAGGGATACAGCTGTGCGGTGCCGGAGGGCCCCGGCGGGGGCGGCGATGGCACTGCCGATCTCCGCGGTGGCGGGCGAGGAGGCGGGGGGGCCGCGAGCAACCGGCTCCGCGGCAGCGGGCGAGGGGGTGCGGGTGGCTCTATTGAAGGCGAGGTGAAAGCCGTGGGGGGCGGTGGCGGAGCTAGTTCCGTGAGCAGTGCTGTGGTTGGAGAAGTGTGAGCGTGCGTGGGTTACGCCATCAGGTCAACGTGGCGGACTGTGATGGCCGCTGTCTGTGTGTCGGGGAGAGCGGGAGGTGGCAGGGCTGTCCCGTCGGCAGGAGACGATCCCGGGGCTGCGGGAGGCGGGAGGGCCGGCGTGGAGGCGGCGGGAGTATGTTGCGGTGGGGCCATGGCGAACGGTGGGCCAGTCGGCGGCTGGACCGCGGCGTGCTGCCGCTGGGAGTTTGCAGGCTGGGCTGGTGTGGCTGCCGGCGCGGCGGTGCCAGGAGACGGGGCTGGAGCAGCGGCAGGCACGGGAGAGGCAGCAGCCATCTGTGTAGGCGCTGCAGCGCCGGCACCAGGTGGCTGGCGGGGCTGGGGCGCTCCGTGTCCCACGGACGCGGACGGGACGTTGACCACCACCGGCGCCGTGTCGGTGGCGGCGAGGGGGACCTGGGGGGCTGGAAGAAGGGTCGCCGCCTGGCTTTGCGGGGGGCCGGCTATGATGGTGGCTACAGCCATAACAGGCGCGGCTAGGGGAGCGGTAGGACCCGTAGGTGGCTGGGGAGCAGCCGCTGGCCCCGCGGGGCTATCGGCGGGGGGCGGGGCCGCGAAGGCGCTGGCGGACGGGGTGGGAGGAGCGAGGGACGGGGCCGCGAAGACGCTGGAGCCGAGGGCGGGGACCGCGGGAGCCGGGGCAGCAGGGAGGAACGGGATGGGGGGGGCGGGGATGGGGGGAGCGGTGGAGGGGGTCGTAGGGTCCGGTGGGACAGGGGTGACGGCTGCCAGGACAGCGGGGGCGGGGGGCGGGGCGGCACGAGTCAGTCGGACCGCGGCTACCGGAGCCGCGAGAGGCGGGACAGCAGGGACTAACGGGACCGTGGGGGTGGAGATGACGGGGGCGGTGGGGGGGGCGGTGGAGTCCGGTGGGGCAGGGGTGACCGGTGCAGGGACCGCGGGGGGGTGGGGCGGGGCGGCACGAGACAGCTGGACCGCGGGTACCGGAGCCGTGAGGTCCGGCGGCGGGGCGGGGGCCGTGCCCGGTTGCAGGCTCGCGGCGGCAAGGGGCGGGCTCGCAGCAGGAGCGGGACCCGGCGAGGTGGCTGCTGCGGGCGGCGCCTTCACAGCAAACAGCTCCACGAGCGCTCTGCAAGCCGGGACCAGCTCCGCGGCAGCCCAATCCCGGCGGGAGATATTATTAAAGAGTTTAACCCGAACTGTGTCCCAGAAGTCTCTTGTAAAGACGGCTGAACGGTCAGCATTTGGGAAATTAATCAGAGTCCATTCTAAGAGGTTTTTTAGCTCCTGTTTAGGTAATTGACTTGGACCGGAGCTTAGTAAGTACTTAAGTTGTTTATAGAGATGTCTGTCATGGGCAGAGTGAGTTTGTCCCATTATTGACCAGTATGATACTCACCTAGATGTCGCAGGGGGCAGGGTCCTTAATCAGAAGTCCGTCGTGGGGGGCTGGCCAGGCTCTCCACACGGCGCTCAGGACGCTGCTGTCGGGTCCCTCCTCAGAGCTCCGGTTTCAGGCGTCGCTTGGCAACGGCTTTCCGTGCTCGGGACCTCGCAGGTGTCTCCACTCAGAGCTCCAGCGCGGGCGGTGCTGAGCAATACCCGCCTGTGCTCGGGCGCGCGGCTGGATCCCTCCTAAGAGCTCCGGTCTGCACTGCTTAGCAGCGTGTCCGTGCTCGAGGGGTACCACGGCAAACTTCCTCAAAGAGCTCCAGGTAACCGCTGCGCAGCAGTGGCCGTCTGTGCTCGAGGACTGCCAGGCAATTTCCTCCCTCCGAGAGCTCCAGGTAATTGCTACGAAGTAACGGCTCCCCGTGCTCGAGGGCTGCCTCAGCAGAGTTATAGAGCTCCGGCTTTTACGCTGCGCAGCAACGGTATGCCGTGCTCACGACACGTTCCAGGTGGCTATAACTGGTCTTTTAGTTACCGTCCATGGCGAAGTCTCTCACAGGTGGAAGAAGCTGAATCAGGCCTTCACTCACGTTTGGGCGCCAGTTTGTCGAAATTGATGGCGATGATGGTGATGAGGGTGTGGGTTCGGTCGGGCCCGGCTGGAGATGGACGGCGACGAGAGATCTCTATAAGCAGGTCTTTGGAGCATGCAGTTTATTGCAGAGGGCGTGGGTACAGGGGCACTGCTTAGAGCTGCCAGCTGCAGCTCCAAGCAGGCCCAAGGTGTAAGAGAGGGAGAGAGAGTGAGCGAGAGAGCTAGAGCAAGAGGCTGAGAGCTAAGAGTGTAAAGAGCAAGAGAGACAAACTAAGAGGAGAGCTGAATTAAGAGGAAGAAGAAGAGCAAGAGAGTTACTAAGAGAGCTACTAAGAGGAGAAGAGCATTACTAAGAGAGCTACTAAGAGAGTTACTAAGAGCGTTACTAAGAGGAGAAGAGCATTACTAAGAGGAGAGGAGTTAAGAGAGCGAGGAGCTTGTTACAATACAATAAATCATCTTCTGTAGTGAATATTCTAATTCTCAGTAGCCAATCTAATACAAGGTACAAATCCTATAGCATTTACATACAGCCTATAAGAGTTCTTACATTACCATAGAGTGTTACATTTTAACTTCTAAAAACTACTCTTTGGACCCCTTCTGCTGAGCTAGTAGGGTCTGCTCTGACCCTTGGACCTGTCTGCAAGCAGAGGGTATTGTTCAATCAAGAGGGGATTACCTTCAGCCGGCTATACCATTGTTTTCCAGTTGTTCAGTAACTAAGACTCTATATCTCAAAGATGGCCTTCATTTCGATGTCGCTCACAGTTTTCATATTCCCAGAATCTTTTGTTAGGCAATCATATTTATAAGGCTTTCCTGTTTCATCTTCCCCAACAACAAAGGCTCTCCTGGGAGCCACGGGTCACAAAGCACCGTGGGCTCTGTGCAGCCCCGCTGTGTCACAATGGCCGCTGGCTTCCACGAGCCCCCGCAGTGTCCCAGTGGGCCCCGTGGCTTTAGGAGTGGGTGGCTGGGAGTTGGTGCCAGCGGCTGGGGGAGCAGCAGCAGGGACTGTGTGTGGACAGTGCCATGGCCACTTGTGTGGCCACTGGTGTCTCTGTGCCAGGCACAGCCGTGGTGTGTAACACCGGCTCTGGGTCCTTTGGCTGTGCAGGTGGCAGTCACGGCCTGGAGCAGGGCTGCTCCCGGGGGACAGCCTGGGGCAGGAGGCTGCTGGAGATTCATTCCCCACACTCCTTGTCATGAGGTGCTCAGAGTGATTGGAAAGGCTGTTGGCAGCAGGCAGTTCTCTGGGTTCAAGCTGTGGAGCTGTCAGCGGGAATGCAAAGGCCAAGCTGGTGAGCCTTTTGTCCTGGTGCCTTTAGTGTGTGAGCAGTCCCTGGTGCCGTTGTCTTTGGATCCTGAGTGTGGGAGAGGCAAGGCTTAGGATGGTGCGTAGAGCTGAGAAGGAAAGTGCCGAGAGCAGCGTGTGTGCTGCTGCTTTGAGGGGTGCAGTTGAAGTTGTAGGCAGCAAGAGCTTTCTCAGCTGGCCCTTTTGTGAGCTCTGCTTTTGCCAGATGACTTCCATCTTACCCTCTTACCATCTTAGCCTCTCATTTTTGCATATCCCAAACCCCCTTCCAAACATCCAGCAGCTGCTTGTAAAGAAGAAGTCCTAGAACAAAAAGCCAGTGCTGCCTTTCATAGCCCCTTTGCTGTCTATGAAGTAGAGGAAAGAAGCTAGTGAGACGCACTTTCTTTCTCAACTCCATAGAGCGCATCCTTCTCTCAAGGTGGCAGAGTCCTTGGCGGAAGTGAAGCATCTGCAGCTGCAGTTCAGACTGAGAGATGTGCCAGGACAGGAAACATTTGCTGACCTTCCCTGTTCCCTGTGCAACATGATTCTCGCATCCCAGTCACTTTCACATACCTTCGGTATCCCTGAGTCCAAGCAGCTAAAGCTCACAGAGACAGAAGTGTCAGGAAGGAAAACGTTCCAAAAGCACCCCCTTCTCTTATCAGCATATAAATTGTGCACAACAGGCTGCGGCACCGAACCTTCCTTCTCAGATAGACATGCCATCACACTTTTCACTCTTGCAGCTCGGTTGAAAAGCTCCAGCAGCTGCTCCCGCAATAGCAAAAGGTTCTAGAAGTGAAAGCCAGTTTGGGGCTGCACCTTCTCCTTGCCGCATGTAAGCCACACCAAACTCCCTGATGCACTCTGTCCTCCCCTTCTCAAAGGAGTAGACGGTGGCATCAGGACACACCTGTGTCCCAGCAGCTGGGTGCCCAGCCGGGAGCAGGAGCAGGGCTGGGGCTGCTCCCAAAGTTGCCCCGCCCCAATGCCAGAGCCGGACATATGCTGAGGGGGGGCTGGATCAGGCTTTATTGTCCAGCTGCATGCCAGGAGTGAGCACAAAATCTACCTGCATTCTCTGCAGCATGCCATCCTGGAGCAGAGCCATTGCCAAAGGAAGCCGTGAGCCCGTGCCAAGCCAGTGCCGGAGTGGGATCCTAGCAGCACCTGTGGAAGCCGGGAGAGAGGAGCCCACCTGGAGCAGGTTCGTGCAGGATTAATCATCCCGTGGCTTCCCACCAGGGTCCTGTTGCTTCCAAAAGGCCCCACAGTGTCACTGTGGCCCCTCGGTTCCACCAGGTTCCATAGCGTCACTGTGGTGCCCAGGGTTCCGTCAGCTTCGCCAGCATCCCCACGGTCTGCAGAGCTCCCCGAGCTTCTGTGGTGTCACAGTGGAGGCAGGGTTGCATCAGGTTCCATAGCATCAGCACGGTCTCCAGGGCTCCCAGAGGTTCTGTGGTGTCACAGTGGAGGCAGGGTTGCATCAGGTTCCATAGCATCACCACAGTCTCCAGGGCTCCCTGAGCTTCTGTGGTGTCACAGTGGAGGCAGGGTTGCATCAGGTTCCATAGCATCAGCACGGTCTCCAGGGCTCCCAGAGGTTCTGTGGTGTCACAGAGGAGGCAGGGTTGCATCAGGTTCCATAGCATCACCACGGTCTCCAGGGCTCCAAGAGCTTCTGTGGTGTCACAGAGGAGGCAGGGTTGCATCAGGTTCAATAGCATCAGCACGGTCTCCAGGGCTCCCCTGAGCTTCTGTGGTGGTGTCACAGAGGAGCCAGGCTTCCTTGTAGTTCCCCAGCATCACAAATGTCGAAATTGATGGCGATGATGGTGATGAGGGTGTGGGTTCGGTCGGGCCCGGCTGGAGATGGACGGCGACGAGAGATCTCTATAAGCAGGTCTTTGGAGCATGCAGTTTATTGCAGAGGGCGTGGGTACAGGGGCACTGCTTAGAGCTGCCAGCTGCAGCTCCAAGCAGGCCCAAGGTGTAAGAGAGGGAGAGAGAGTGAGCGAGAGAGCTAGAGCAAGAGGCTGAGAGCTAAGAGTGTAAAGAGCAAGAGAGACAAACTAAGAGGAGAGCTGAATTAAGAGGAAGAAGAAGAGCAAGAGAGTTACTAAGAGAGCTACTAAGAGGAGAAGAGCATTACTAAGAGAGCTACTAAGAGAGTTACTAAGAGCGTTACTAAGAGGAGAAGAGCATTACTAAGAGGAGAGGAGTTAAGAGAGCGAGGAGCTTGTTACAATACAATAAATCATCTTCTGTAGTGAATATTCTAATTCTCAGTAGCCAATCTAATACAAGGTACAAATCCTATAGCATTTACATACAGCCTATAAGAGTTCTTACATTACCATAGAGTGTTACATTTTAACTTCTAAAAACTACTCTTTGGACCCCTTCTGCTGAGCTAGTAGGGTCTGCTCTGACCCTTGGACCTGTCTGCAAGCAGAGGGTATTGTTCAATCAAGAGGGGATTACCTTCAGCCGGCTATACCATTGTTTTCCAGTTGTTCAGTAACTAAGACTCTATATCTCAAAGATGGCCTTCATTTCGATGTCGCTCACAGTTTTCATATTCCCAGAATCTTTTGTTAGGCAATCATATTTATAAGGCTTTCCTGTTTCATCTTCCCCAACATCTCCCCCGTTCTGATGAACAACTAAGATATTAGATACAGTCCTACTCGTTATTTTTTGCACACACTGAAGCATACAAGGTACTGCTACTAAAACTATAATTATTACTACTAGAATAATCAAGCCTATTTTACAGAGTTCCCTTAGCCAAGGTGCAAAGCTCCAATCATCAAACAAACTGTCCAGCCAAGACGGGTCATCTGTTCTAATTTGGTTAGCTAGATCCTTTAGGTTTTGTAGCTGTTTGTGAATGGAAACAGAATGATCGGATAAGTTCATACAGCATAATCCTTCAAAATCTTCACAGCCGTGCCCATGTGCTAATAAAAGATAATCAACGGCAGCTCTATTTTGTAAAGTGGCATGTCTGACTGCCTCTTCATCGGTTAACAGATCACTGATCATAGTAGAGGTGGCATTTACCTCCTTGCTGAGCCAACATCCCAACTTGTTTAACTGTTTTAAAGCAATTGAGGAGCTTAACTGAGGTAGAAAAATGCTTGCAACAATTGATTTTCCAGAGTTCCAAGGGTGGAAGTCACTATCACAGTCACTATCGTACTGATGTCCCCAGGAAGATCTGATCTTTCTGCTTTTCTTTTTGATTACCTCTTTGACACTGGGAGCAATAATTGTAAGTTGTCCCAGAGCACAAGGGCCACCATCTATTTTTGAAGGTATACCTTGCCAGGCCCTGTCTCCACAGATGAGCCAAATTCCTCTGGGGAATCGAATAGGAAGTTTGCTAAAACGATCTGCATGAGGTTCGTCATATATAAGAAGCTTAACTTGACTACACCAAGAAGTTACATTGCTATAAGCTGGGTGATATGGGGTAACATTTAAATGGGGACCGTTTTCTCCTTGAAAGTGAAAGAAATAGCAGGTATCCATAGTTAACGAACCTAGGATTTCTAGCTCTTGAAGGTCAGATTTATCAATTTTAGAATTATCAATATAAGTTTGGTGTCTATGGCTGGGAGTTGGAGATACATGATGATCGTCATATGGCCAATACTTATCAAGAGTAATATTATCAAAACCTTCTGGAAGAGGTACTCCAACTAAACAGGTTGAAAAAGGTTTGTCAGGGCTTGTGTCAGATAGACAGATGGTATCGGAGCCTGCGGATTTGGCTAAAGCAACCCAGACATTTGTCTTTGGTTGATTCACAGGTAAAGCTTCACTACAAAAACTAAAACAAAAGAATAAAAGCAACATGCACGCGCGCAAATGAGAAAACTCCATTCTTTTCTTGAGCTGTTTTTGGCAGATCACTTTCTTCTGGTGATTCTGCGCAGTTCAGGTCTGGGTGCTTGCTTCCTGGCTTCCACTTGCAGAGTCACTGGCTGGTGTGGTGGCATCAGCAGGCTTTGATGCGAGGTATGGCTTCACGTTTTTTGCTGGAACCCACTTGATTCCTTCACCTGTGGAAACACATGCAAACCCCTTCCCCCACATTATAAGATTGTATGGTCCTTCTATTTTTCCTGAGTCTAGATTTTTAATCAAAACTGGGGGGCGCTCTTTCAGTTTTGCTTTTTTGTTGTTCAAAAAATGTCTATAAATGGGGGGATCAGGCTCTTCTGCAGAGCTATTCAAAAAATTGTAAACATACAAAGCCTTGTTCAACCTCCTTTGAGGTGTATCCTGGACTTCTCCCCCTCTCTGTTGATCTAAAATGCGTTTTAGGGTTTGATGTGTTCTTTTTAGGGTACTTTTTAGCAGTTGTTTAAGATACGGTGAGCAAATACCACTATCTCTTACAGCCCTTCTTAGTTCTTTAATTTCGTGAGTGGGGATGGGAACCCACGTTTTGGGACTGTCAGGCTGTTGGCTAGCTATCACAGGCTTAGCTAATAGACTTTCATCTTTACAGCTTTGGAGTCTTATTTCATGCCAATCTGTTAATTGAGAATAATCTGAGCACTTTGGAGGATTTTTTGATTCAGAAAGTAGCGCTAACAAACTCTCAGAACTCGTTTTCTCCTTATGGGTTGCAAGATCCCAGCCGCTCGCTGGCGGGACTCTGGGGCTCATTGCAAACAAATCTGGCTGCTTTTCAGGGTTTCCTGGTGTTAGATTTAAAGCATCAGCTCGGGCAGAGCGGCTCTCCGTCTTCCCTGCCACTGGAGCTGCACCACTGCCCTCCGTTCCCCCCCTGTTTGCGGCTTGTGAGGCGAGGCTGAGCTGCGCGGAGGGATGTTGCTGGGCGGCGGTAGCCGAGGGATACAGCTGTGCGGTGCCGGAGGGCCCCGGCGGGGGCGGCGATGGCACTGCCGATCTCCGCGGTGGCGGGCGAGGAGGCGGGGGGGCCGCGAGCAACCGGCTCCGCGGCAGCGGGCGAGGGGGTGCGGGTGGCTCTATTGAAGGCGAGGTGAAAGCCGTGGGGGGCGGTGGCGGAGCTAGTTCCGTGAGCAGTGCTGTGGTTGGAGAAGTGTGAGCGTGCGTGGGTTACGCCATCAGGTCAACGTGGCGGACTGTGATGGCCGCTGTCTGTGTGTCGGGGAGAGCGGGAGGTGGCAGGGCTGTCCCGTCGGCAGGAGACGATCCCGGGGCTGCGGGAGGCGGGAGGGCCGGCGTGGAGGCGGCGGGAGTATGTTGCGGTGGGGCCATGGCGAACGGTGGGCCAGTCGGCGGCTGGACCGCGGCGTGCTGCCGCTGGGAGTTTGCAGGCTGGGCTGGTGTGGCTGCCGGCGCGGCGGTGCCAGGAGACGGGGCTGGAGCAGCGGCAGGCACGGGAGAGGCAGCAGCCATCTGTGTAGGCGCTGCAGCGCCGGCACCAGGTGGCTGGCGGGGCTGGGGCGCTCCGTGTCCCACGGACGCGGACGGGACGTTGACCACCACCGGCGCCGTGTCGGTGGCGGCGAGGGGGACCTGGGGGGCTGGAAGAAGGGTCGCCGCCTGGCTTTGCGGGGGGCCGGCTATGATGGTGGCTACAGCCATAACAGGCGCGGCTAGGGGAGCGGTAGGACCCGTAGGTGGCTGGGGAGCAGCCGCTGGCCCCGCGGGGCTATCGGCGGGGGGCGGGGCCGCGAAGGCGCTGGCGGACGGGGTGGGAGGAGCGAGGGACGGGGCCGCGAAGACGCTGGAGCCGAGGGCGGGGACCGCGGGAGCCGGGGCAGCAGGGAGGAACGGGATGGGGGGGGCGGGGATGGGGGGAGCGGTGGAGGGGGTCGTAGGGTCCGGTGGGACAGGGGTGACGGCTGCCAGGACAGCGGGGGCGGGGGGCGGGGCGGCACGAGTCAGTCGGACCGCGGCTACCGGAGCCGCGAGAGGCGGGACAGCAGGGACTAACGGGACCGTGGGGGTGGAGATGACGGGGGCGGTGGGGGGGGCGGTGGAGTCCGGTGGGGCAGGGGTGACCGGTGCAGGGACCGCGGGGGGGTGGGGCGGGGCGGCACGAGACAGCTGGACCGCGGGTACCGGAGCCGTGAGGTCCGGCGGCGGGGCGGGGGCCGTGCCCGGTTGCAGGCTCGCGGCGGCAAGGGGCGGGCTCGCAGCAGGAGCGGGACCCGGCGAGGTGGCTGCTGCGGGCGGCGCCTTCACAGCAAACAGCTCCACGAGCGCTCTGCAAGCCGGGACCAGCTCCGCGGCAGCCCAATCCCGGCGGGAGATATTATTAAAGAGTTTAACCCGAACTGTGTCCCAGAAGTCTCTTGTAAAGACGGCTGAACGGTCAGCATTTGGGAAATTAATCAGAGTCCATTCTAAGAGGTTTTTTAGCTCCTGTTTAGGTAATTGACTTGGACCGGAGCTTAGTAAGTACTTAAGTTGTTTATAGAGATGTCTGTCATGGGCAGAGTGAGTTTGTCCCATTATTGACCAGTATGATACTCACCTAGATGTCGCAGGGGGCAGGGTCCTTAATCAGAAGTCCGTCGTGGGGGGCTGGCCAGGCTCTCCACACGGCGCTCAGGACGCTGCTGTCGGGTCCCTCCTCAGAGCTCCGGTTTCAGGCGTCGCTTGGCAACGGCTTTCCGTGCTCGGGACCTCGCAGGTGTCTCCACTCAGAGCTCCAGCGCGGGCGGTGCTGAGCAATACCCGCCTGTGCTCGGGCGCGCGGCTGGATCCCTCCTAAGAGCTCCGGTCTGCACTGCTTAGCAGCGTGTCCGTGCTCGAGGGGTACCACGGCAAACTTCCTCAAAGAGCTCCAGGTAACCGCTGCGCAGCAGTGGCCGTCTGTGCTCGAGGACTGCCAGGCAATTTCCTCCCTCCGAGAGCTCCAGGTAATTGCTACGAAGTAACGGCTCCCCGTGCTCGAGGGCTGCCTCAGCAGAGTTATAGAGCTCCGGCTTTTACGCTGCGCAGCAACGGTATGCCGTGCTCACGACACGTTCCAGGTGGCTATAACTGGTCTTTTAGTTACCGTCCATGGCGAAGTCTCTCACAGGTGGAAGAAGCTGAATCAGGCCTTCACTCACGTTTGGGCGCCAGTTTGTCGAAATTGATGGCGATGATGGTGATGAGGGTGTGGGTTCGGTCGGGCCCGGCTGGAGATGGACGGCGACGAGAGATCTCTATAAGCAGGTCTTTGGAGCATGCAGTTTATTGCAGAGGGCGTGGGTACAGGGGCACTGCTTAGAGCTGCCAGCTGCAGCTCCAAGCAGGCCCAAGGTGTAAGAGAGGGAGAGAGAGTGAGCGAGAGAGCTAGAGCAAGAGGCTGAGAGCTAAGAGTGTAAAGAGCAAGAGAGACAAACTAAGAGGAGAGCTGAATTAAGAGGAAGAAGAAGAGCAAGAGAGTTACTAAGAGAGCTACTAAGAGGAGAAGAGCATTACTAAGAGAGCTACTAAGAGAGTTACTAAGAGCGTTACTAAGAGGAGAAGAGCATTACTAAGAGGAGAGGAGTTAAGAGAGCGAGGAGCTTGTTACAATACAATAAATCATCTTCTGTAGTGAATATTCTAATTCTCAGTAGCCAATCTAATACAAGGTACAAATCCTATAGCATTTACATACAGCCTATAAGAGTTCTTACATTACCATAGAGTGTTACATTTTAACTTCTAAAAACTACTCTTTGGACCCCTTCTGCTGAGCTAGTAGGGTCTGCTCTGACCCTTGGACCTGTCTGCAAGCAGAGGGTATTGTTCAATCAAGAGGGGATTACCTTCAGCCGGCTATACCATTGTTTTCCAGTTGTTCAGTAACTAAGACTCTATATCTCAAAGATGGCCTTCATTTCGATGTCGCTCACAGTTTTCATATTCCCAGAATCTTTTGTTAGGCAATCATATTTATAAGGCTTTCCTGTTTCATCTTCCCCAACAACAAAGGCTCTCCTGGGAGCCACGGGTCACAAAGCACCGTGGGCTCTGTGCAGCCCCGCTGTGTCACAATGGCCGCTGGCTTCCACGAGCCCCCGCAGTGTCCCAGTGGGCCCCGTGGCTTTAGGAGTGGGTGGCTGGGAGTTGGTGCCAGCGGCTGGGGGAGCAGCAGCAGGGACTGTGTGTGGACAGTGCCATGGCCACTTGTGTGGCCACTGGTATCTCTGTGCCAGGCACAGCCGTGGTGTGTAACACCGGCTCTGGGTCCTTTGGCTGTGCAGGTGGCAGTCACGGCCTGGAGCAGGGCTGCTCCCGGGGGACAGCCTGGGGCAGGAGGCTGCTGGAGATTCATTCCCCACACTCCTTGTCATGAGGTGCTCAGAGTGATTGGAAAGGCTGTTGGCAGCAGGCAGTTCTCTGGGTTCAAGCTGTGGAGCTGTCAGCGGGAATGCAAAGGCCAAGCTGGTGAGCCTTTTGTCCTGGTGCCTTTAGTGTGTGAGCAGTCCCTGGTGCCGTTGTCTTTGGATCCTGAGTGTGGGAGAGGCAAGGCTTAGGATGGTGCGTAGAGCTGAGAAGGAAAGTGCCGAGAGCAGCGTGTGTGCTGCTGCTTTGAGGGGTGCAGTTGAAGTTGTAGGCAGCAAGAGCTTTCTCAGCTGGCCCTTTTGTGAGCTCTGCTTTTGCCAGATGACTTCCATCTTACCCTCTTACCATCTTAGCCTCTCATTTTTGCATATCCCAAACCCCCTTCCAAACATCCAGCAGCTGCTTGTAAAGAAGAAGTCCTAGAACAAAAAGCCAGTGCTGCCTTTCATAGCCCCTTTGCTGTCTATGAAGTAGAGGAAAGAAGCTAGTGAGACGCACTTTCTTTCTCAACTCCATAGAGCGCATCCTTCTCTCAAGGTGGCAGAGTCCTTGGCGGAAGTGAAGCATCTGCAGCTGCAGTTCAGACTGAGAGATGTGCCAGGACAGGAAACATTTGCTGACCTTCCCTGTTCCCTGTGCAACATGATTCTCGCATCCCAGTCACTTTCACATACCTTCGGTATCCCTGAGTCCAAGCAGCTAAAGCTCACAGAGACAGAAGTGTCAGGAAGGAAAACGTTCCAAAAGCACCCCCTTCTCTTATCAGCATATAAATTGTGCACAACAGGCTGCGGCACCGAACCTTCCTTCTCAGATAGACATGCCATCACACTTTTCACTCTTGCAGCTCGGTTGAAAAGCTCCAGCAGCTGCTCCCGCAATAGCAAAAGGTTCTAGAAGTGAAAGCCAGTTTGGGGCTGCACCTTCTCCTTGCCGCATGTAAGCCACACCAAACTCCCTGATGCACTCTGTCCTCCCCTTCTCAAAGGAGTAGACGGTGGCATCAGGACACACCTGTGTCCCAGCAGCTGGGTGCCCAGCCGGGAGCAGGAGCAGGGCTGGGGCTGCTCCCAAAGTTGCCCCGCCCCAATGCCAGAGCCGGACATATGCTGAGGGGGGGCTGGATCAGGCTTTATTGTCCAGCTGCATGCCAGGAGTGAGCACAAAATCTACCTGCATTCTCTGCAGCATGCCATCCTGGAGCAGAGCCATTGCCAAAGGAAGCCGTGAGCCCGTGCCAAGCCAGTGCCGGAGTGGGATCCTAGCAGCACCTGTGGAAGCCGGGAGAGAGGAGCCCACCTGGAGCAGGTTCGTGCAGGATTAATCATCCCGTGGCTTCCCACCAGGGTCCTGTTGCTTCCAAAAGGCCCCACAGTGTCACTGTGGCCCCTCGGTTCCACCAGGTTCCATAGCGTCACTGTGGTGCCCAGGGTTCCGTCAGCTTCGCCAGCATCCCCACGGTCTGCAGAGCTCCCCGAGCTTCTGTGGTGTCACAGTGGAGGCAGGGTTGCATCAGGTTCCATAGCATCAGCACGGTCTCCAGGGCTCCCAGAGGTTCTGTGGTGTCACAGTGGAGGCAGGGTTGCATCAGGTTCCATAGCATCACCACAGTCTCCAGGGCTCCCTGAGCTTCTGTGGTGTCACAGTGGAGGCAGGGTTGCATCAGGTTCCATAGCATCAGCACGGTCTCCAGGGCTCCCAGAGGTTCTGTGGTGTCACAGAGGAGGCAGGGTTGCATCAGGTTCCATAGCATCACCACGGTCTCCAGGGCTCCAAGAGCTTCTGTGGTGTCACAGAGGAGGCAGGGTTGCATCAGGTTCAATAGCATCAGCACGGTCTCCAGGGCTCCCCTGAGCTTCTGTGGTGGTGTCACAGAGGAGCCAGGCTTCCTTGTAGTTCCCCAGCATCACAAATGTCGAAATTGATGGCGATGATGGTGATGAGGGTGTGGGTTCGGTCGGGCCCGGCTGGAGATGGACGGCGACGAGAGATCTCTATAAGCAGGTCTTTGGAGCATGCAGTTTATTGCAGAGGGCGTGGGTACAGGGGCACTGCTTAGAGCTGCCAGCTGCAGCTCCAAGCAGGCCCAAGGTGTAAGAGAGGGAGAGAGAGTGAGCGAGAGAGCTAGAGCAAGAGGCTGAGAGCTAAGAGTGTAAAGAGCAAGAGAGACAAACTAAGAGGAGAGCTGAATTAAGAGGAAGAAGAAGAGCAAGAGAGTTACTAAGAGAGCTACTAAGAGGAGAAGAGCATTACTAAGAGAGCTACTAAGAGAGTTACTAAGAGCGTTACTAAGAGGAGAAGAGCATTACTAAGAGGAGAGGAGTTAAGAGAGCGAGGAGCTTGTTACAATACAATAAATCATCTTCTGTAGTGAATATTCTAATTCTCAGTAGCCAATCTAATACAAGGTACAAATCCTATAGCATTTACATACAGCCTATAAGAGTTCTTACATTACCATAGAGTGTTACATTTTAACTTCTAAAAACTACTCTTTGGACCCCTTCTGCTGAGCTAGTAGGGTCTGCTCTGACCCTTGGACCTGTCTGCAAGCAGAGGGTATTGTTCAATCAAGAGGGGATTACCTTCAGCCGGCTATACCATTGTTTTCCAGTTGTTCAGTAACTAAGACTCTATATCTCAAAGATGGCCTTCATTTCGATGTCGCTCACAGTTTTCATATTCCCAGAATCTTTTGTTAGGCAATCATATTTATAAGGCTTTCCTGTTTCATCTTCCCCAACATCTCCCCCGTTCTGATGAACAACTAAGATATTAGATACAGTCCTACTCGTTATTTTTTGCACACACTGAAGCATACAAGGTACTGCTACTAAAACTATAATTATTACTACTAGAATAATCAAGCCTATTTTACAGAGTTCCCTTAGCCAAGGTGCAAAGCTCCAATCATCAAACAAACTGTCCAGCCAAGACGGGTCATCTGTTCTAATTTGGTTAGCTAGATCCTTTAGGTTTTGTAGCTGTTTGTGAATGGAAACAGAATGATCGGATAAGTTCATACAGCATAATCCTTCAAAATCTTCACAGCCGTGCCCATGTGCTAATAAAAGATAATCAACGGCAGCTCTATTTTGTAAAGTGGCATGTCTGACTGCCTCTTCATCGGTTAACAGATCACTGATCATAGTAGAGGTGGCATTTACCTCCTTGCTGAGCCAACATCCCAACTTGTTTAACTGTTTTAAAGCAATTGAGGAGCTTAACTGAGGTAGAAAAATGCTTGCAACAATTGATTTTCCAGAGTTCCAAGGGTGGAAGTCACTATCACAGTCACTATCGTACTGATGTCCCCAGGAAGATCTGATCTTTCTGCTTTTCTTTTTGATTACCTCTTTGACACTGGGAGCAATAATTGTAAGTTGTCCCAGAGCACAAGGGCCACCATCTATTTTTGAAGGTATACCTTGCCAGGCCCTGTCTCCACAGATGAGCCAAATTCCTCTGGGGAATCGAATAGGAAGTTTGCTAAAACGATCTGCATGAGGTTCGTCATATATAAGAAGCTTAACTTGACTACACCAAGAAGTTACATTGCTATAAGCTGGGTGATATGGGGTAACATTTAAATGGGGACCGTTTTCTCCTTGAAAGTGAAAGAAATAGCAGGTATCCATAGTTAACGAACCTAGGATTTCTAGCTCTTGAAGGTCAGATTTATCAATTTTAGAATTATCAATATAAGTTTGGTGTCTATGGCTGGGAGTTGGAGATACATGATGATCGTCATATGGCCAATACTTATCAAGAGTAATATTATCAAAACCTTCTGGAAGAGGTACTCCAACTAAACAGGTTGAAAAAGGTTTGTCAGGGCTTGTGTCAGATAGACAGATGGTATCGGAGCCTGCGGATTTGGCTAAAGCAACCCAGACATTTGTCTTTGGTTGATTCACAGGTAAAGCTTCACTACAAAAACTAAAACAAAAGAATAAAAGCAACATGCACGCGCGCAAATGAGAAAACTCCATTCTTTTCTTGAGCTGTTTTTGGCAGATCACTTTCTTCTGGTGATTCTGCGCAGTTCAGGTCTGGGTGCTTGCTTCCTGGCTTCCACTTGCAGAGTCACTGGCTGGTGTGGTGGCATCAGCAGGCTTTGATGCGAGGTATGGCTTCACGTTTTTTGCTGGAACCCACTTGATTCCTTCACCTGTGGAAACACATGCAAACCCCTTCCCCCACATTATAAGATTGTATGGTCCTTCTATTTTTCCTGAGTCTAGATTTTTAATCAAAACTGGGGGGCGCTCTTTCAGTTTTGCTTTTTTGTTGTTCAAAAAATGTCTATAAATGGGGGGATCAGGCTCTTCTGCAGAGCTATTCAAAAAATTGTAAACATACAAAGCCTTGTTCAACCTCCTTTGAGGTGTATCCTGGACTTCTCCCCCTCTCTGTTGATCTAAAATGCGTTTTAGGGTTTGATGTGTTCTTTTTAGGGTACTTTTTAGCAGTTGTTTAAGATACGGTGAGCAAATACCACTATCTCTTACAGCCCTTCTTAGTTCTTTAATTTCGTGAGTGGGGATGGGAACCCACGTTTTGGGACTGTCAGGCTGTTGGCTAGCTATCACAGGCTTAGCTAATAGACTTTCATCTTTACAGCTTTGGAGTCTTATTTCATGCCAATCTGTTAATTGAGAATAATCTGAGCACTTTGGAGGATTTTTTGATTCAGAAAGTAGCGCTAACAAACTCTCAGAACTCGTTTTCTCCTTATGGGTTGCAAGATCCCAGCCGCTCGCTGGCGGGACTCTGGGGCTCATTGCAAACAAATCTGGCTGCTTTTCAGGGTTTCCTGGTGTTAGATTTAAAGCATCAGCTCGGGCAGAGCGGCTCTCCGTCTTCCCTGCCACTGGAGCTGCACCACTGCCCTCCGTTCCCCCCCTGTTTGCGGCTTGTGAGGCGAGGCTGAGCTGCGCGGAGGGATGTTGCTGGGCGGCGGTAGCCGAGGGATACAGCTGTGCGGTGCCGGAGGGCCCCGGCGGGGGCGGCGATGGCACTGCCGATCTCCGCGGTGGCGGGCGAGGAGGCGGGGGGGCCGCGAGCAACCGGCTCCGCGGCAGCGGGCGAGGGGGTGCGGGTGGCTCTATTGAAGGCGAGGTGAAAGCCGTGGGGGGCGGTGGCGGAGCTAGTTCCGTGAGCAGTGCTGTGGTTGGAGAAGTGTGAGCGTGCGTGGGTTACGCCATCAGGTCAACGTGGCGGACTGTGATGGCCGCTGTCTGTGTGTCGGGGAGAGCGGGAGGTGGCAGGGCTGTCCCGTCGGCAGGAGACGATCCCGGGGCTGCGGGAGGCGGGAGGGCCGGCGTGGAGGCGGCGGGAGTATGTTGCGGTGGGGCCATGGCGAACGGTGGGCCAGTCGGCGGCTGGACCGCGGCGTGCTGCCGCTGGGAGTTTGCAGGCTGGGCTGGTGTGGCTGCCGGCGCGGCGGTGCCAGGAGACGGGGCTGGAGCAGCGGCAGGCACGGGAGAGGCAGCAGCCATCTGTGTAGGCGCTGCAGCGCCGGCACCAGGTGGCTGGCGGGGCTGGGGCGCTCCGTGTCCCACGGACGCGGACGGGACGTTGACCACCACCGGCGCCGTGTCGGTGGCGGCGAGGGGGACCTGGGGGGCTGGAAGAAGGGTCGCCGCCTGGCTTTGCGGGGGGCCGGCTATGATGGTGGCTACAGCCATAACAGGCGCGGCTAGGGGAGCGGTAGGACCCGTAGGTGGCTGGGGAGCAGCCGCTGGCCCCGCGGGGCTATCGGCGGGGGGCGGGGCCGCGAAGGCGCTGGCGGACGGGGTGGGAGGAGCGAGGGACGGGGCCGCGAAGACGCTGGAGCCGAGGGCGGGGACCGCGGGAGCCGGGGCAGCAGGGAGGAACGGGATGGGGGGGGCGGGGATGGGGGGAGCGGTGGAGGGGGTCGTAGGGTCCGGTGGGACAGGGGTGACGGCTGCCAGGACAGCGGGGGCGGGGGGCGGGGCGGCACGAGTCAGTCGGACCGCGGCTACCGGAGCCGCGAGAGGCGGGACAGCAGGGACTAACGGGACCGTGGGGGTGGAGATGACGGGGGCGGTGGGGGGGGCGGTGGAGTCCGGTGGGGCAGGGGTGACCGGTGCAGGGACCGCGGGGGGGTGGGGCGGGGCGGCACGAGACAGCTGGACCGCGGGTACCGGAGCCGTGAGGTCCGGCGGCGGGGCGGGGGCCGTGCCCGGTTGCAGGCTCGCGGCGGCAAGGGGCGGGCTCGCAGCAGGAGCGGGACCCGGCGAGGTGGCTGCTGCGGGCGGCGCCTTCACAGCAAACAGCTCCACGAGCGCTCTGCAAGCCGGGACCAGCTCCGCGGCAGCCCAATCCCGGCGGGAGATATTATTAAAGAGTTTAACCCGAACTGTGTCCCAGAAGTCTCTTGTAAAGACGGCTGAACGGTCAGCATTTGGGAAATTAATCAGAGTCCATTCTAAGAGGTTTTTTAGCTCCTGTTTAGGTAATTGACTTGGACCGGAGCTTAGTAAGTACTTAAGTTGTTTATAGAGATGTCTGTCATGGGCAGAGTGAGTTTGTCCCATTATTGACCAGTATGATACTCACCTAGATGTCGCAGGGGGCAGGGTCCTTAATCAGAAGTCCGTCGTGGGGGGCTGGCCAGGCTCTCCACACGGCGCTCAGGACGCTGCTGTCGGGTCCCTCCTCAGAGCTCCGGTTTCAGGCGTCGCTTGGCAACGGCTTTCCGTGCTCGGGACCTCGCAGGTGTCTCCACTCAGAGCTCCAGCGCGGGCGGTGCTGAGCAATACCCGCCTGTGCTCGGGCGCGCGGCTGGATCCCTCCTAAGAGCTCCGGTCTGCACTGCTTAGCAGCGTGTCCGTGCTCGAGGGGTACCACGGCAAACTTCCTCAAAGAGCTCCAGGTAACCGCTGCGCAGCAGTGGCCGTCTGTGCTCGAGGACTGCCAGGCAATTTCCTCCCTCCGAGAGCTCCAGGTAATTGCTACGAAGTAACGGCTCCCCGTGCTCGAGGGCTGCCTCAGCAGAGTTATAGAGCTCCGGCTTTTACGCTGCGCAGCAACGGTATGCCGTGCTCACGACACGTTCCAGGTGGCTATAACTGGTCTTTTAGTTACCGTCCATGGCGAAGTCTCTCACAGGTGGAAGAAGCTGAATCAGGCCTTCACTCACGTTTGGGCGCCAGTTTGTCGAAATTGATGGCGATGATGGTGATGAGGGTGTGGGTTCGGTCGGGCCCGGCTGGAGATGGACGGCGACGAGAGATCTCTATAAGCAGGTCTTTGGAGCATGCAGTTTATTGCAGAGGGCGTGGGTACAGGGGCACTGCTTAGAGCTGCCAGCTGCAGCTCCAAGCAGGCCCAAGGTGTAAGAGAGGGAGAGAGAGTGAGCGAGAGAGCTAGAGCAAGAGGCTGAGAGCTAAGAGTGTAAAGAGCAAGAGAGACAAACTAAGAGGAGAGCTGAATTAAGAGGAAGAAGAAGAGCAAGAGAGTTACTAAGAGAGCTACTAAGAGGAGAAGAGCATTACTAAGAGAGCTACTAAGAGAGTTACTAAGAGCGTTACTAAGAGGAGAAGAGCATTACTAAGAGGAGAGGAGTTAAGAGAGCGAGGAGCTTGTTACAATACAATAAATCATCTTCTGTAGTGAATATTCTAATTCTCAGTAGCCAATCTAATACAAGGTACAAATCCTATAGCATTTACATACAGCCTATAAGAGTTCTTACATTACCATAGAGTGTTACATTTTAACTTCTAAAAACTACTCTTTGGACCCCTTCTGCTGAGCTAGTAGGGTCTGCTCTGACCCTTGGACCTGTCTGCAAGCAGAGGGTATTGTTCAATCAAGAGGGGATTACCTTCAGCCGGCTATACCATTGTTTTCCAGTTGTTCAGTAACTAAGACTCTATATCTCAAAGATGGCCTTCATTTCGATGTCGCTCACAGTTTTCATATTCCCAGAATCTTTTGTTAGGCAATCATATTTATAAGGCTTTCCTGTTTCATCTTCCCCAACAACAAAGGCTCTCCTGGGAGCCACGGGTCACAAAGCACCGTGGGCTCTGTGCAGCCCCGCTGTGTCACAATGGCCGCTGGCTTCCACGAGCCCCCGCAGTGTCCCAGTGGGCCCCGTGGCTTTAGGAGTGGGTGGCTGGGAGTTGGTGCCAGCGGCTGGGGGAGCAGCAGCAGGGACTGTGTGTGGACAGTGCCATGGCCACTTGTGTGGCCACTGGTATCTCTGTGCCAGGCACAGCCGTGGTGTGTAACACCGGCTCTGGGTCCTTTGGCTGTGCAGGTGGCAGTCACGGCCTGGAGCAGGGCTGCTCCCGGGGGACAGCCTGGGGCAGGAGGCTGCTGGAGATTCATTCCCCACACTCCTTGTCATGAGGTGCTCAGAGTGATTGGAAAGGCTGTTGGCAGCAGGCAGTTCTCTGGGTTCAAGCTGTGGAGCTGTCAGCGGGAATGCAAAGGCCAAGCTGGTGAGCCTTTTGTCCTGGTGCCTTTAGTGTGTGAGCAGTCCCTGGTGCCGTTGTCTTTGGATCCTGAGTGTGGGAGAGGCAAGGCTTAGGATGGTGCGTAGAGCTGAGAAGGAAAGTGCCGAGAGCAGCGTGTGTGCTGCTGCTTTGAGGGGTGCAGTTGAAGTTGTAGGCAGCAAGAGCTTTCTCAGCTGGCCCTTTTGTGAGCTCTGCTTTTGCCAGATGACTTCCATCTTACCCTCTTACCATCTTAGCCTCTCATTTTTGCATATCCCAAACCCCCTTCCAAACATCCAGCAGCTGCTTGTAAAGAAGAAGTCCTAGAACAAAAAGCCAGTGCTGCCTTTCATAGCCCCTTTGCTGTCTATGAAGTAGAGGAAAGAAGCTAGTGAGACGCACTTTCTTTCTCAACTCCATAGAGCGCATCCTTCTCTCAAGGTGGCAGAGTCCTTGGCGGAAGTGAAGCATCTGCAGCTGCAGTTCAGACTGAGAGATGTGCCAGGACAGGAAACATTTGCTGACCTTCCCTGTTCCCTGTGCAACATGATTCTCGCATCCCAGTCACTTTCACATACCTTCGGTATCCCTGAGTCCAAGCAGCTAAAGCTCACAGAGACAGAAGTGTCAGGAAGGAAAACGTTCCAAAAGCACCCCCTTCTCTTATCAGCATATAAATTGTGCACAACAGGCTGCGGCACCGAACCTTCCTTCTCAGATAGACATGCCATCACACTTTTCACTCTTGCAGCTCGGTTGAAAAGCTCCAGCAGCTGCTCCCGCAATAGCAAAAGGTTCTAGAAGTGAAAGCCAGTTTGGGGCTGCACCTTCTCCTTGCCGCATGTAAGCCACACCAAACTCCCTGATGCACTCTGTCCTCCCCTTCTCAAAGGAGTAGACGGTGGCATCAGGACACACCTGTGTCCCAGCAGCTGGGTGCCCAGCCGGGAGCAGGAGCAGGGCTGGGGCTGCTCCCAAAGTTGCCCCGCCCCAATGCCAGAGCCGGACATATGCTGAGGGGGGGCTGGATCAGGCTTTATTGTCCAGCTGCATGCCAGGAGTGAGCACAAAATCTACCTGCATTCTCTGCAGCATGCCATCCTGGAGCAGAGCCATTGCCAAAGGAAGCCGTGAGCCCGTGCCAAGCCAGTGCCGGAGTGGGATCCTAGCAGCACCTGTGGAAGCCGGGAGAGAGGAGCCCACCTGGAGCAGGTTCGTGCAGGATTAATCATCCCGTGGCTTCCCACCAGGGTCCTGTTGCTTCCAAAAGGCCCCACAGTGTCACTGTGGCCCCTCGGTTCCACCAGGTTCCATAGCGTCACTGTGGTGCCCAGGGTTCCGTCAGCTTCGCCAGCATCCCCACGGTCTGCAGAGCTCCCCGAGCTTCTGTGGTGTCACAGTGGAGGCAGGGTTGCATCAGGTTCCATAGCATCAGCACGGTCTCCAGGGCTCCCAGAGGTTCTGTGGTGTCACAGTGGAGGCAGGGTTGCATCAGGTTCCATAGCATCACCACAGTCTCCAGGGCTCCCTGAGCTTCTGTGGTGTCACAGTGGAGGCAGGGTTGCATCAGGTTCCATAGCATCAGCACGGTCTCCAGGGCTCCCAGAGGTTCTGTGGTGTCACAGAGGAGGCAGGGTTGCATCAGGTTCCATAGCATCACCACGGTCTCCAGGGCTCCAAGAGCTTCTGTGGTGTCACAGAGGAGGCAGGGTTGCATCAGGTTCAATAGCATCAGCACGGTCTCCAGGGCTCCCCTGAGCTTCTGTGGTGGTGTCACAGAGGAGCCAGGCTTCCTTGTAGTTCCCCAGCATCACAAATGTCGAAATTGATGGCGATGATGGTGATGAGGGTGTGGGTTCGGTCGGGCCCGGCTGGAGATGGACGGCGACGAGAGATCTCTATAAGCAGGTCTTTGGAGCATGCAGTTTATTGCAGAGGGCGTGGGTACAGGGGCACTGCTTAGAGCTGCCAGCTGCAGCTCCAAGCAGGCCCAAGGTGTAAGAGAGGGAGAGAGAGTGAGCGAGAGAGCTAGAGCAAGAGGCTGAGAGCTAAGAGTGTAAAGAGCAAGAGAGACAAACTAAGAGGAGAGCTGAATTAAGAGGAAGAAGAAGAGCAAGAGAGTTACTAAGAGAGCTACTAAGAGGAGAAGAGCATTACTAAGAGAGCTACTAAGAGAGTTACTAAGAGCGTTACTAAGAGGAGAAGAGCATTACTAAGAGGAGAGGAGTTAAGAGAGCGAGGAGCTTGTTACAATACAATAAATCATCTTCTGTAGTGAATATTCTAATTCTCAGTAGCCAATCTAATACAAGGTACAAATCCTATAGCATTTACATACAGCCTATAAGAGTTCTTACATTACCATAGAGTGTTACATTTTAACTTCTAAAAACTACTCTTTGGACCCCTTCTGCTGAGCTAGTAGGGTCTGCTCTGACCCTTGGACCTGTCTGCAAGCAGAGGGTATTGTTCAATCAAGAGGGGATTACCTTCAGCCGGCTATACCATTGTTTTCCAGTTGTTCAGTAACTAAGACTCTATATCTCAAAGATGGCCTTCATTTCGATGTCGCTCACAGTTTTCATATTCCCAGAATCTTTTGTTAGGCAATCATATTTATAAGGCTTTCCTGTTTCATCTTCCCCAACATCTCCCCCGTTCTGATGAACAACTAAGATATTAGATACAGTCCTACTCGTTATTTTTTGCACACACTGAAGCATACAAGGTACTGCTACTAAAACTATAATTATTACTACTAGAATAATCAAGCCTATTTTACAGAGTTCCCTTAGCCAAGGTGCAAAGCTCCAATCATCAAACAAACTGTCCAGCCAAGACGGGTCATCTGTTCTAATTTGGTTAGCTAGATCCTTTAGGTTTTGTAGCTGTTTGTGAATGGAAACAGAATGATCGGATAAGTTCATACAGCATAATCCTTCAAAATCTTCACAGCCGTGCCCATGTGCTAATAAAAGATAATCAACGGCAGCTCTATTTTGTAAAGTGGCATGTCTGACTGCCTCTTCATCGGTTAACAGATCACTGATCATAGTAGAGGTGGCATTTACCTCCTTGCTGAGCCAACATCCCAACTTGTTTAACTGTTTTAAAGCAATTGAGGAGCTTAACTGAGGTAGAAAAATGCTTGCAACAATTGATTTTCCAGAGTTCCAAGGGTGGAAGTCACTATCACAGTCACTATCGTACTGATGTCCCCAGGAAGATCTGATCTTTCTGCTTTTCTTTTTGATTACCTCTTTGACACTGGGAGCAATAATTGTAAGTTGTCCCAGAGCACAAGGGCCACCATCTATTTTTGAAGGTATACCTTGCCAGGCCCTGTCTCCACAGATGAGCCAAATTCCTCTGGGGAATCGAATAGGAAGTTTGCTAAAACGATCTGCATGAGGTTCGTCATATATAAGAAGCTTAACTTGACTACACCAAGAAGTTACATTGCTATAAGCTGGGTGATATGGGGTAACATTTAAATGGGGACCGTTTTCTCCTTGAAAGTGAAAGAAATAGCAGGTATCCATAGTTAACGAACCTAGGATTTCTAGCTCTTGAAGGTCAGATTTATCAATTTTAGAATTATCAATATAAGTTTGGTGTCTATGGCTGGGAGTTGGAGATACATGATGATCGTCATATGGCCAATACTTATCAAGAGTAATATTATCAAAACCTTCTGGAAGAGGTACTCCAACTAAACAGGTTGAAAAAGGTTTGTCAGGGCTTGTGTCAGATAGACAGATGGTATCGGAGCCTGCGGATTTGGCTAAAGCAACCCAGACATTTGTCTTTGGTTGATTCACAGGTAAAGCTTCACTACAAAAACTAAAACAAAAGAATAAAAGCAACATGCACGCGCGCAAATGAGAAAACTCCATTCTTTTCTTGAGCTGTTTTTGGCAGATCACTTTCTTCTGGTGATTCTGCGCAGTTCAGGTCTGGGTGCTTGCTTCCTGGCTTCCACTTGCAGAGTCACTGGCTGGTGTGGTGGCATCAGCAGGCTTTGATGCGAGGTATGGCTTCACGTTTTTTGCTGGAACCCACTTGATTCCTTCACCTGTGGAAACACATGCAAACCCCTTCCCCCACATTATAAGATTGTATGGTCCTTCTATTTTTCCTGAGTCTAGATTTTTAATCAAAACTGGGGGGCGCTCTTTCAGTTTTGCTTTTTTGTTGTTCAAAAAATGTCTATAAATGGGGGGATCAGGCTCTTCTGCAGAGCTATTCAAAAAATTGTAAACATACAAAGCCTTGTTCAACCTCCTTTGAGGTGTATCCTGGACTTCTCCCCCTCTCTGTTGATCTAAAATGCGTTTTAGGGTTTGATGTGTTCTTTTTAGGGTACTTTTTAGCAGTTGTTTAAGATACGGTGAGCAAATACCACTATCTCTTACAGCCCTTCTTAGTTCTTTAATTTCGTGAGTGGGGATGGGAACCCACGTTTTGGGACTGTCAGGCTGTTGGCTAGCTATCACAGGCTTAGCTAATAGACTTTCATCTTTACAGCTTTGGAGTCTTATTTCATGCCAATCTGTTAATTGAGAATAATCTGAGCACTTTGGAGGATTTTTTGATTCAGAAAGTAGCGCTAACAAACTCTCAGAACTCGTTTTCTCCTTATGGGTTGCAAGATCCCAGCCGCTCGCTGGCGGGACTCTGGGGCTCATTGCAAACAAATCTGGCTGCTTTTCAGGGTTTCCTGGTGTTAGATTTAAAGCATCAGCTCGGGCAGAGCGGCTCTCCGTCTTCCCTGCCACTGGAGCTGCACCACTGCCCTCCGTTCCCCCCCTGTTTGCGGCTTGTGAGGCGAGGCTGAGCTGCGCGGAGGGATGTTGCTGGGCGGCGGTAGCCGAGGGATACAGCTGTGCGGTGCCGGAGGGCCCCGGCGGGGGCGGCGATGGCACTGCCGATCTCCGCGGTGGCGGGCGAGGAGGCGGGGGGGCCGCGAGCAACCGGCTCCGCGGCAGCGGGCGAGGGGGTGCGGGTGGCTCTATTGAAGGCGAGGTGAAAGCCGTGGGGGGCGGTGGCGGAGCTAGTTCCGTGAGCAGTGCTGTGGTTGGAGAAGTGTGAGCGTGCGTGGGTTACGCCATCAGGTCAACGTGGCGGACTGTGATGGCCGCTGTCTGTGTGTCGGGGAGAGCGGGAGGTGGCAGGGCTGTCCCGTCGGCAGGAGACGATCCCGGGGCTGCGGGAGGCGGGAGGGCCGGCGTGGAGGCGGCGGGAGTATGTTGCGGTGGGGCCATGGCGAACGGTGGGCCAGTCGGCGGCTGGACCGCGGCGTGCTGCCGCTGGGAGTTTGCAGGCTGGGCTGGTGTGGCTGCCGGCGCGGCGGTGCCAGGAGACGGGGCTGGAGCAGCGGCAGGCACGGGAGAGGCAGCAGCCATCTGTGTAGGCGCTGCAGCGCCGGCACCAGGTGGCTGGCGGGGCTGGGGCGCTCCGTGTCCCACGGACGCGGACGGGACGTTGACCACCACCGGCGCCGTGTCGGTGGCGGCGAGGGGGACCTGGGGGGCTGGAAGAAGGGTCGCCGCCTGGCTTTGCGGGGGGCCGGCTATGATGGTGGCTACAGCCATAACAGGCGCGGCTAGGGGAGCGGTAGGACCCGTAGGTGGCTGGGGAGCAGCCGCTGGCCCCGCGGGGCTATCGGCGGGGGGCGGGGCCGCGAAGGCGCTGGCGGACGGGGTGGGAGGAGCGAGGGACGGGGCCGCGAAGACGCTGGAGCCGAGGGCGGGGACCGCGGGAGCCGGGGCAGCAGGGAGGAACGGGATGGGGGGGGCGGGGATGGGGGGAGCGGTGGAGGGGGTCGTAGGGTCCGGTGGGACAGGGGTGACGGCTGCCAGGACAGCGGGGGCGGGGGGCGGGGCGGCACGAGTCAGTCGGACCGCGGCTACCGGAGCCGCGAGAGGCGGGACAGCAGGGACTAACGGGACCGTGGGGGTGGAGATGACGGGGGCGGTGGGGGGGGCGGTGGAGTCCGGTGGGGCAGGGGTGACCGGTGCAGGGACCGCGGGGGGGTGGGGCGGGGCGGCACGAGACAGCTGGACCGCGGGTACCGGAGCCGTGAGGTCCGGCGGCGGGGCGGGGGCCGTGCCCGGTTGCAGGCTCGCGGCGGCAAGGGGCGGGCTCGCAGCAGGAGCGGGACCCGGCGAGGTGGCTGCTGCGGGCGGCGCCTTCACAGCAAACAGCTCCACGAGCGCTCTGCAAGCCGGGACCAGCTCCGCGGCAGCCCAATCCCGGCGGGAGATATTATTAAAGAGTTTAACCCGAACTGTGTCCCAGAAGTCTCTTGTAAAGACGGCTGAACGGTCAGCATTTGGGAAATTAATCAGAGTCCATTCTAAGAGGTTTTTTAGCTCCTGTTTAGGTAATTGACTTGGACCGGAGCTTAGTAAGTACTTAAGTTGTTTATAGAGATGTCTGTCATGGGCAGAGTGAGTTTGTCCCATTATTGACCAGTATGATACTCACCTAGATGTCGCAGGGGGCAGGGTCCTTAATCAGAAGTCCGTCGTGGGGGGCTGGCCAGGCTCTCCACACGGCGCTCAGGACGCTGCTGTCGGGTCCCTCCTCAGAGCTCCGGTTTCAGGCGTCGCTTGGCAACGGCTTTCCGTGCTCGGGACCTCGCAGGTGTCTCCACTCAGAGCTCCAGCGCGGGCGGTGCTGAGCAATACCCGCCTGTGCTCGGGCGCGCGGCTGGATCCCTCCTAAGAGCTCCGGTCTGCACTGCTTAGCAGCGTGTCCGTGCTCGAGGGGTACCACGGCAAACTTCCTCAAAGAGCTCCAGGTAACCGCTGCGCAGCAGTGGCCGTCTGTGCTCGAGGACTGCCAGGCAATTTCCTCCCTCCGAGAGCTCCAGGTAATTGCTACGAAGTAACGGCTCCCCGTGCTCGAGGGCTGCCTCAGCAGAGTTATAGAGCTCCGGCTTTTACGCTGCGCAGCAACGGTATGCCGTGCTCACGACACGTTCCAGGTGGCTATAACTGGTCTTTTAGTTACCGTCCATGGCGAAGTCTCTCACAGGTGGAAGAAGCTGAATCAGGCCTTCACTCACGTTTGGGCGCCAGTTTGTCGAAATTGATGGCGATGATGGTGATGAGGGTGTGGGTTCGGTCGGGCCCGGCTGGAGATGGACGGCGACGAGAGATCTCTATAAGCAGGTCTTTGGAGCATGCAGTTTATTGCAGAGGGCGTGGGTACAGGGGCACTGCTTAGAGCTGCCAGCTGCAGCTCCAAGCAGGCCCAAGGTGTAAGAGAGGGAGAGAGAGTGAGCGAGAGAGCTAGAGCAAGAGGCTGAGAGCTAAGAGTGTAAAGAGCAAGAGAGACAAACTAAGAGGAGAGCTGAATTAAGAGGAAGAAGAAGAGCAAGAGAGTTACTAAGAGAGCTACTAAGAGGAGAAGAGCATTACTAAGAGAGCTACTAAGAGAGTTACTAAGAGCGTTACTAAGAGGAGAAGAGCATTACTAAGAGGAGAGGAGTTAAGAGAGCGAGGAGCTTGTTACAATACAATAAATCATCTTCTGTAGTGAATATTCTAATTCTCAGTAGCCAATCTAATACAAGGTACAAATCCTATAGCATTTACATACAGCCTATAAGAGTTCTTACATTACCATAGAGTGTTACATTTTAACTTCTAAAAACTACTCTTTGGACCCCTTCTGCTGAGCTAGTAGGGTCTGCTCTGACCCTTGGACCTGTCTGCAAGCAGAGGGTATTGTTCAATCAAGAGGGGATTACCTTCAGCCGGCTATACCATTGTTTTCCAGTTGTTCAGTAACTAAGACTCTATATCTCAAAGATGGCCTTCATTTCGATGTCGCTCACAGTTTTCATATTCCCAGAATCTTTTGTTAGGCAATCATATTTATAAGGCTTTCCTGTTTCATCTTCCCCAACAACAAAGGCTCTCCTGGGAGCCACGGGTCACAAAGCACCGTGGGCTCTGTGCAGCCCCGCTGTGTCACAATGGCCGCTGGCTTCCACGAGCCCCCGCAGTGTCCCAGTGGGCCCCGTGGCTTTAGGAGTGGGTGGCTGGGAGTTGGTGCCAGCGGCTGGGGGAGCAGCAGCAGGGACTGTGTGTGGACAGTGCCATGGCCACTTGTGTGGCCACTGGTGTCTCTGTGCCAGGCACAGCCGTGGTGTGTAACACCGGCTCTGGGTCCTTTGGCTGTGCAGGTGGCAGTCACGGCCTGGAGCAGGGCTGCTCCCGGGGGACAGCCTGGGGCAGGAGGCTGCTGGAGATTCATTCCCCACACTCCTTGTCATGAGGTGCTCAGAGTGATTGGAAAGGCTGTTGGCAGCAGGCAGTTCTCTGGGTTCAAGCTGTGGAGCTGTCAGCGGGAATGCAAAGGCCAAGCTGGTGAGCCTTTTGTCCTGGTGCCTTTAGTGTGTGAGCAGTCCCTGGTGCCGTTGTCTTTGGATCCTGAGTGTGGGAGAGGCAAGGCTTAGGATGGTGCGTAGAGCTGAGAAGGAAAGTGCCGAGAGCAGCATGTGTGCTGCTGCTTTGAGGGGTGCAGTTGAAGTTGTAGGCAGCAAGAGCTTTCACAGCTGGCCCTTTTGTGAGCTCTGCTTTTGCCAGATGACTTCCATCTTACCCTCTTACCATCTTAGCCTCTCATTTTTGCATATCCCAAACCCCCTTCCAAACATCCAGCAGCTGCTTGTAAAGAAGAAGTCCTAGAACAAAAAGCCAGTGCTGCCTTTCATAGCCCCTTTGCTGTCTATGAAGTAGAGGAAAGAAGCTAGTGAGACGCACTTTCTTTCTCAACTCCATAGAGCGCATCCTTCTCTCAAGGTGGCAGAGTCCTTGGCGGAAGTGAAGCATCTGCAGCTGCAGTTCAGACTGAGAGATGTGCCAGGACAGGAAACATTTGCTGACCTTCCCTGTTCCCTGTGCAACATGATTCTCGCATCCCAGTCACTTTCACATACCTTCGGTATCCCTGAGTCCAAGCAGCTAAAGCTCACAGAGACAGAAGTGTCAGGAAGGAAAACGTTCCAAAAGCACCCCCTTCTCTTATCAGCATATAAATTGTGCACAACAGGCTGCGGCACCGAACCTTCCTTCTCAGATAGACATGCCATCACACTTTTCACTCTTGCAGCTCGGTTGAAAAGCTCCAGCAGCTGCTCCCGCAATAGCAAAAGGTTCTAGAAGTGAAAGCCAGTTTGGGGCTGCACCTTCTCCTTGCCGCATGTAAGCCACACCAAACTCCCTGATGCACTCTGTCCTCCCCTTCTCAAAGGAGTAGACGGTGGCATCAGGACACACCTGTGTCCCAGCAGCTGGGTGCCCAGCCGGGAGCAGGAGCAGGGCTGGGGCTGCTCCCAAAGTTGCCCCGCCCCAATGCCAGAGCCGGACATATGCTGAGGGGGGGCTGGATCAGGCTTTATTGTCCAGCTGCATGCCAGGAGTGAGCACAAAATCTACCTGCATTCTCTGCAGCATGCCATCCTGGAGCAGAGCCATTGCCAAAGGAAGCCGTGAGCCCGTGCCAAGCCAGTGCCGGAGTGGGATCCTAGCAGCACCTGTGGAAGCCGGGAGAGAGGAGCCCACCTGGAGCAGGTTCGTGCAGGATTAATCATCCCGTGGCTTCCCACCAGGGTCCTGTTGCTTCCAAAAGGCCCCACAGCGTCACTGTGGCCCCTCGGTTCCACCAGGTTCCATAGCGTCACTGTGGTGCCCAGGGTTCCGTCAGCTTCGCCAGCATCCCCACGGTCTGCAGAGCTCCCCGAGCTTCTGTGGTGTCACAGTGGAGGCAGGGTTGCATCAGGTTCCATAGCATCAGCACGGTCTCCAGGGCTCCCAGAGGTTCTGTGGTGTCACAGTGGAGGCAGGGTTGCATCAGGTTCCATAGCATCACCACAGTCTCCAGGGCTCCCTGAGCTTCTGTGGTGTCACAGTGGAGGCAGGGTTGCATCAGGTTCCATAGCATCAGCACGGTCTCCAGGGCTCCCAGAGGTTCTGTGGTGTCACAGAGGAGGCAGGGTTGCATCAGGTTCCATAGCATCACCACGGTCTCCAGGGCTCCAAGAGCTTCTGTGGTGTCACAGAGGAGGCAGGGTTGCATCAGGTTCAATAGCATCAGCACGGTCTCCAGGGCTCCCCTGAGCTTCTGTGGTGGTGTCACAGAGGAGCCAGGCTTCCTTGTAGTTCCCCAGCATCACAAAGGCTCTCCTGGGAGCCACGGGTCACAAAGCACCGTGGGCTCTGTGCAGCCCCGCTGTGTCACAATGGCCGCTGGCTTCCACGAGCCCCCGCAGTGTCCCAGTGGGCCCCGTGGCTTTAGGAGTGGGTGGCTGGGAGTTGGTGCCAGCGGCTGGGGGAGCAGCAGCAGGGACTGTGTGTGGACAGTGCCATGGCCACTTGTGTGGCCACTGGTGTCTCTGTGTCAGGCACAGCCGTGGTGTGTAACACCGGCTCTGGGTCCTTTGGCTGTGCAGGTGGCAGTCACGGCCTGGAGCAGGGCTGCTCCCGGGGGACAGCCTGGGGCAGGAGGCTGCTGGAGATTCATTCCCCACACTCCTTGTCATGAGGTGCTCAGAGTGATTGGAAAGGCTGTTGGCAGCAGGCAGTTCTCTGGGTTCAAGCTGTGGAGCTGTCAGCGGGAATGCAAAGGCCAAGCTGGTGAGCCTTTTGTCCTGGTGCCTTTAGTGTGTGAGCAGTCCCTGGTGCCGTTGTCTTTGGATCCTGAGTGTGGGAGAGGCAAGGCTTAGGATGGTGCGTAGAGCTGAGAAGGAAAGTGCCGAGAGCAGCGTGTGTGCTGCTGCTTTGAGGGGTGCAGTTGAAGTTGTAGGCAGCAAGAGCTTTCTCAGCTGGCCCTTTTGTGAGCTCTGCTTTTGCCAGATGACTTCCATCTTACCCTCTTACCATCTTAGCCTCTCATTTTTGCATATCCCAAACCCCCTTCCAAACATCCAGCAGCTGCTTGTAAAGAAGAAGTCCTAGAACAAAAAGCCAGTGCTGCCTTTCATAGCCCCTTTGCTGTCTATGAAGTAGAGGAAAGAAGCTAGTGAGACGCACTTTCTTTCTCAACTCCATAGAGCGCATCCTTCTCTCAAGGTGGCAGAGTCCTTGGCGGAAGTGAAGCATCTGCAGCTGCAGTTCAGACTGAGAGATGTGCCAGGACAGGAAACATTTGCTGACCTTCCCTGTTCCCTGTGCAACATGATTCTCGCATCCCAGTCACTTTCACATACCTTCGGTATCCCTGAGTCCAAGCAGCTAAAGCTCACAGAGACAGAAGTGTCAGGAAGGAAAACGTTCCAAAAGCACCCCCTTCTCTTATCAGCATATAAATTGTGCACAACAGGCTGCGGCACCGAACCTTCCTTCTCAGATAGACATGCCATCACACTTTTCACTCTTGCAGCTCGGTTGAAAAGCTCCAGCAGCTGCTCCCGCAATAGCAAAAGGTTCTAGAAGTGAAAGCCAGTTTGGGGCTGCACCTTCTCCTTGCCGCATGTAAGCCACACCAAACTCCCTGATGCACTCTGTCCTCCCCTTCTCAAAGGAGTAGACGGTGGCATCAGGACACACCTGTGTCCCAGCAGCTGGGTGCCCAGCCGGGAGCAGGAGCAGGGCTGGGGCTGCTCCCAAAGTTGCCCCGCCCCAATGCCAGAGCCGGACATATGCTGAGGGGGGGCTGGATCAGGCTTTATTGTCCAGCTGCATGCCAGGAGTGAGCACAAAATCTACCTGCATTCTCTGCAGCATGCCATCCTGGAGCAGAGCCATTGCCAAAGGAAGCCGTGAGCCCGTGCCAAGCCAGTGCCGGAGTGGGATCCTAGCAGCACCTGTGGAAGCCGGGAGAGAGGAGCCCACCTGGAGCAGGTTCGTGCAGGATTAATCATCCCGTGGCTTCCCACCAGGGTCCTGTTGCTTCCAAAAGGCCCCACAGTGTCACTGTGGCCCCTCGGTTCCACCAGGTTCCATAGCGTCACTGTGGTGCCCAGGGTTCCGTCAGCTTCGCCAGCATCCCCACGGTCTGCAGAGCTCCCCGAGCTTCTGTGGTGTCACAGTGGAGGCAGGGTTGCATCAGGTTCCATAGCATCAGCACGGTCTCCAGGGCTCCCAGAGGTTCTGTGGTGTCACAGTGGAGGCAGGGTTGCATCAGGTTCCATAGCATCACCACAGTCTCCAGGGCTCCCTGAGCTTCTGTGGTGTCACAGTGGAGGCAGGGTTGCATCAGGTTCCATAGCATCAGCACGGTCTCCAGGGCTCCCAGAGGTTCTGTGGTGTCACAGAGGAGGCAGGGTTGCATCAGGTTCCATAGCATCACCACGGTCTCCAGGGCTCCAAGAGCTTCTGTGGTGTCACAGAGGAGGCAGGGTTGCATCAGGTTCAATAGCATCAGCACGGTCTCCAGGGCTCCCCTGAGCTTCTGTGGTGGTGTCACAGAGGAGCCAGGCTTCCTTGTAGTTCCCCAGCATCACAAAGGCTCTCCTGGGAGCCACGGGTCACAAAGCACCGTGGGCTCTGTGCAGCCCCGCTGTGTCACAATGGCCGCTGGCTTCCACGAGCCCCCGCAGTGTCCCAGTGGGCCCCGTGGCTTTAGGAGTGGGTGGCTGGGAGTTGGTGCCAGCGGCTGGGGGAGCAGCAGCAGGGACTGTGTGTGGACAGTGCCATGGCCACTTGTGTGGCCACTGGTGTCTCTGTGCCAGGCACAGCCGTGGTGTGTAACACCGGCTCTGGGTCCTTCGGCTGTGCAGGTGGCAGTCACGGCCTGGAGCAGGGCTGCTCCCGGGGGACAGCCTGGGGCAGGAGGCTGCTGGAGATTCATTCCCCACACTCCTTGTCATGAGGTGCTCAGAGTGATTGGAAAGGCTGTTGGCAGCAGGCAGTTCTCTGGGTTCAAGCTGTGGAGCTGTCAGCGGGAATGCAAAGGCCAAGCTGCTGAGCCTTTTGTCCTGGTGCCTTTAGTGTGTGAGCAGTCCCTGGTGCCGTTGTCTTTGGATCCTGAGTGTGGGAGAGGCAAGGCTTAGGATGGTGCGTAGAGCTGAGAAGGAAAGTGCCGAGAGCAGCATGTGTGCTGCTGCTTTGAGGGGTGCAGTTGAAGTTGTAGGCAGCAAGAGCTTTCTCAGCTGGCCCTTTTGTGAGCTCTGCTTTTGCCAGATGACTTCCATCTTACCCTCTTACCATCTTAGCCTCTCATTTTTGCATATCCCAAACCCCCTTCCAAACATCCAGCAGCTGCTTGTAAAGAAGAAGTCCTAGAACAAAAAGCCAGTGCTGCCTTTCATAGCCCCTTTGCTGTCTATGAAGTAGAGGAAAGAAGCTAGTGAGACGCACTTTCTTTCTCAACTCCATAGAGCGCATCCTTCTCTCAAGGTGGCAGAGTCCTTGGCGGAAGTGAAGCATCTGCAGCTGCAGTTCAGACTGAGAGATGTGCCAGGACAGGAAACATTTGGTGACCTTCCCTGTTCCCTGTGCAACATGATTCTCGCATCCCAGTCACTTTCACATACCTTCGGTATCCCTGAGTCCAAGCAGCTAAAGCTCACAGAGACAGAAGTGTCAGGAAGGAAAACGTTCCAAAAGCACCCCCTTCTCTTATCAGCATATAAATTGTGCACAACAGGCTGCGGCACCGAACCTTCCTTCTCAGATAGACATGCCATCACACTTTTCACTCTTGCAGCTCGGTTGAAAAGCTCCAGCAGCTGCTCCCGCAATAGCAAAAGGTTCTAGAAGTGAAAGCCAGTTTGGGGCTGCACCTTCTCCTTGCCGCATGTAAGCCACACCAAACTCCCTGATGCACTCTGTCCTCCCCTTCTCAAAGGAGTAGACGGTGGCATCAGGACACACCTGTGTCCCAGCAGCTGGGTGCCCAGCCGGGAGCAGGAGCAGGGCTGGGGCTGCTCCCAAAGTTGCCCCGCCCCAATGCCAGAGCCGGACATATGCTGAGGGGGGGCTGGATCAGGCTTTATTGTCCAGCTGCATGCCAGGAGTGAGCACAAAATCTACCTGCATTCTCTGCAGCATGCCATCCTGGAGCAGAGCCATTGCCAAAGGAAGCCGTGAGCCCGTGCCAAGCCAGTGCCGGAGTGGGATCCTAGCAGCACCTGTGGAAGCCGGGAGAGAGGAGCCCACCTGGAGCAGGTTCGTGCAGGATTAATCATCCCGTGGCTTCCCACCAGGGTCCTGTTGCTTCCAAAAGGCCCCACAGTGTCACTGTGGCCCCTCGGTTCCACCAGGTTCCATAGCGTCACTGTGGTGCCCAGGGTTCCGTCAGCTTCACCAGCATCCCCACGGTCTGCAGAGCTCCCCGAGCTTCTGTGGTGTCACAGTGGAGGCAGGGTTGCATCAGGTTCCATAGCATCAGCACGGTCTCCAGGGCTCCCAGAGGTTCTGTGGTGTCACAGTGGAGGCAGGGTTGCATCAGGTTCCATAGCATCACCACAGTCTCCAGGGCTCCCTGAGCTTCTGTGGTGTCACAGTGGAGGCAGGGTTGCATCAGGTTCCATAGCATCAGCACGGTCTCCAGGGCTCCCAGAGGTTCTGTGGTGTCACAGAGGAGGCAGGGTTGCATCAGGTTCCATAGCATCAGCACGGTCTCCAGGGCTCCCCTGAGCTTCTGTGGTGGTGTCACAGAGGAGCCAGGCTTCCTTGTAGTTCCCCAGCATCACAAAGGCTCTCCTGGGAGCCACGGGTCACAAAGCACCGTGGGCTCTGTGCAGCCCCGCTGTGTCACAATGGCCGCTGGCTTCCACGAGCCCCCGCAGTGTCCCAGTGGGCCCCGTGGCTTTAGGAGTGGGTGGCTGGGAGTTGGTGCCAGCGGCTGGGGGAGCAGCAGCAGGGACTGTGTGTGGACAGTGCCATGGCCACTTGTGTGGCCACTGGTGTCTCTGTGCCAGGCACAGCCGTGGTGTGTAACACCGGCTCTGGGTCCTTTGGCTGTGCAGGTGGCAGTCACGGCCTGGAGCAGGGCTGCTCCCGGGGGACAGCCTGGGGCAGGAGGCTGCTGGAGATTCATTCCCCACACTCCTTGTCATGAGGTGCTCAGAGTGATTGGAAAGGCTGTTGGCAGCAGGCAGTTCTCTGGGTTCAAGCTGTGGAGCTGTCAGCGGGAATGCAAAGGCCAAGCTGGTGAGCCTTTTGTCCTGGTGCCTTTAGTGTGTGAGCAGTCCCTGGTGCCGTTGTCTTTGGATCCTGAGTGTGGGAGAGGCAAGGCTTAGGATGGTGCGTAGAGCTGAGAAGGAAAGTGCCGAGAGCAGCGTGTGTGCTGCTGCTTTGAGGGGTGCAGTTGAAGTTGTAGGCAGCAAGAGCTTTCTCAGCTGGCCCTTTTGTGAGCTCTGCTTTTGCCAGATGACTTCCATCTTACCCTCTTACCATCTTAGCCTCTCATTTTTGCATATCCCAAACCCCCTTCCAAACATCCAGCAGCTGCTTGTAAAGAAGAAGTCCTAGAACAAAAAGCCAGTGCTGCCTTTCATAGCCCCTTTGCTGTCTATGAAGTAGAGGAAAGAAGCTAGTGAGACGCACTTTCTTTCTCAACTCCATAGAGCGCATCCTTCTCTCAAGGTGGCAGAGTCCTTGGCGGAAGTGAAGCATCTGCAGCTGCAGTTCAGACTGAGAGATGTGCCAGGACAGGAAACATTTGCTGACCTTCCCTGTTCCCTGTGCAACATGATTCTCGCATCCCAGTCACTTTCACATACCTTCGGTATCCCTGAGTCCAAGCAGCTAAAGCTCACAGAGACAGAAGTGTCAGGAAGGAAAACGTTGCAAAAGCACCCCCTTCTCTTATCAGCATATAAATTGTGCACAACAGGCTGCGGCACCGAACCTTCCTTCTCAGATAGACATGCCATCACACTTTTCACTCTTGCAGCTCGGTTGAAAAGCTCCAGCAGCTGCTCCCGCAATAGCAAAAGGTTCTAGAAGTGAAAGCCAGTTTGGGGCTGCACCTTCTCCTTGCCGCATGTAAGCCACACCAAACTCCCTGATGCACTCTGTCCTCCCCTTCTCAAAGGAGTAGACGGTGGCATCAGGACACACCTGTGTCCCAGCAGCTGGGTGCCCAGCCGGGAGCAGGAGCAGGGCTGGGGCTGCTCCCAAAGTTGCCCCGCCCCAATGCCAGAGCCGGACATATGCTGAGGGGGGGCTGGATCAGGCTTTATTGTCCAGCTGCATGCCAGGAGTGAGCACAAAATCTACCTGCATTCTCTGCAGCATGCCATCCTGGAGCAGAGCCATTGCCAAAGGAAGCCGTGAGCCCGTGCCAAGCCAGTGCCGGAGTGGGATCCTAGCAGCACCTGTGGAAGCCGGGAGAGAGGAGCCCACCTGGAGCAGGTTCGTGCAGGATTAATCATCCCGTGGCTTCCCACCAGGGTCCTGTTGCTTCCAAAAGGCCCCACAGTGTCACTGTGGCCCCTCGGTTCCACCAGGTTCCATAGCGTCACTGTGGTGCCCAGGGTTCCGTCAGCTTCGCCAGCATCCCCACGGTCTGCAGAGCTCCCCGAGCTTCTGTGGTGTCACAGTGGAGGCAGGGTTGCATCAGGTTCCATAGCATCAGCACGGTCTCCAGGGCTCCCAGAGGTTCTGTGGTGTCACAGTGGAGGCAGGGTTGCATCAGGTTCCATAGCATCACCACAGTCTCCAGGGCTCCCTGAGCTTCTGTGGTGTCACAGTGGAGGCAGGGTTGCATCAGGTTCCATAGCATCACCACGGTCTCCAGGGCTCCCAGAGGTTCTGTGGTGTCACAGAGGAGGCAGGGTTGCATCAGGTTCCATAGCATCACCACGGTCTCCAGGGCTCCAAGAGCTTCTGTGGTGTCACAGAGGAGGCAGGGTTGCATCAGGTTCAATAGCATCAGCACGGTCTCCAGGGCTCCCCTGAGCTTCTGTGGTGGTGTCACAGAGGAGCCAGGCTTCCTTGTAGTTCCCCAGCATCACAAAGGCTCTCCTGGGAGCCACGGGTCACAAAGCACCGTGGGCTCTGTGCAGCCCCGCTGTGTCACAATGGCCGCTGGCTTCCACGAGCCCCCGCAGTGTCCCAGTGGGCCCCGTGGCTTTAGGAGTGGGTGGCTGGGAGTTGGTGCCAGCGGCTGGGGGAGCAGCAGCAGGGACTGTGTGTGGACAGTGCCATGGCCACTTGTGTGGCCACTGGTGTCTCTGTGCCAGGCACAGCCGTGGTTGTGTAACACCGGCTCTGGGTCCTTTGGCTGTGCAGGTGGCAGTCACGGCCTGGAGCAGGGCTGCTCCCGGGGGACAGCCTGGGGCAGGAGGCTGCTGGAGATTCATTCCCCACACTCCTTGTCATGAGGTGCTCAGAGTGATTGGAAAGGCTGTTGGCAGCAGGCAGTTCTCTGGGTTCAAGCTGTGGAGCTGTCAGCGGGAATGCAAAGGCCAAGCTGGTGAGCCTTTTGTCCTGGTGCCTTTAGTGTGTGAGCAGTCCCTGGTGCCGTTGTCTTTGGATCCTGAGTGTGGGAGAGGCAAGGCTTAGGATGGTGCGTAGAGCTGAGAAGGAAAGTGCCGAGAGCAGCGTGTGTGCTGCTGCTTTGAGGGGTGCAGTTGAAGTTGTAGGCAGCAAGAGCTTTCTCAGCTGGCCCTTTTGTGAGCTCTGCTTTTGCCAGATGACTTCCATCTTACCCTCTTACCATCTTAGCCTCTCATTTTTGCATATCCCAAACCCCCTTCCAAACATCCAGCAGCTGCTTGTAAAGAAGAAGTCCTAGAACAAAAAGCCAGTGCTGCCTTTCATAGCCCCTTTGCTGTCTATGAAGTAGAGGAAAGAAGCTAGTGAGACGCACTTTCTTTCTCAACTCCATAGAGCGCATCCTTCTCTCAAGGTGGCAGAGTCCTTGGCGGAAGTGAAGCATCTGCAGCTGCAGTTCAGACTGAGAGATGTGCCAGGACAGGAAACATTTGCTGACCTTCCCTGTTCCCTGTGCAACATGATTCTCGCATCCCAGTCACTTTCACATACCTTCGGTATCCCTGAGTCCAAGCAGCTAAAGCTCACAGAGACAGAAGTGTCAGGAAGGAAAACGTTCCAAAAGCACCCCCTTCTCTTATCAGCATATAAATTGTGCACAACAGGCTGCGGCACCGAACCTTCCTTCTCAGATAGACATGCCATCACACTTTTCACTCTTGCAGCTCGGTTGAAAAGCTCCAGCAGCTGCTCCCGCAATAGCAAAAGGTTCTAGAAGTGAAAGCCAGTTTGGGGCTGCACCTTCTCCTTGCCGCATGTAAGCCACACCAAACTCCCTGATGCACTCTGTCCTCCCCTTCTCAAAGGAGTAGACGGTGGCATCAGGACACACCTGTGTCCCAGCAGCTGGGTGCCCAGCCGGGAGCAGGAGCAGGGCTGGGGCTGCTCCCAAAGTTGCCCCGCCCCAATGCCAGAGCCGGACATATGCTGAGGGGGGGCTGGATCAGGCTTTATTGTCCAGCTGCATGCCAGGAGTGAGCACAAAATCTACCTGCATTCTCTGCAGCATGCCATCCTGGAGCAGAGCCATTGCCAAAGGAAGCCGTGAGCCCGTGCCAAGCCAGTGCCGGAGTGGGATCCTAGCAGCACCTGTGGAAGCCGGGAGAGAGGAGCCCACCTGGAGCAGGTTCGTGCAGGATTAATCATCCCGTGGCTTCCCACCAGGGTCCTGTTGCTTCCAAAAGGCCCCACAGTGTCACTGTGGCCCCTCGGTTCCACCAGGTTCCATAGCGTCACTGTGGTGCCCAGGGTTCCGTCAGCTTCGCCAGCATCCCCACGGTCTGCAGAGCTCCCCGAGCTTCTGTGGTGTCACAGTGGAGGCAGGGTTGCATCAGGTTCCATAGCATCAGCACGGTCTCCAGGGCTCCCAGAGGTTCTGTGGTGTCACAGTGGAGGCAGGGTTGCATCAGGTTCCATAGCATCAGCACGGTCTCCAGGGCTCCCAGAGGTTCTGTGGTGTCACAGAGGAGGCAGGGTTGCATCAGGTTCCATAGCATCACCACGGTCTCCAGGGCTCCAAGAGCTTCTGTGGTGTCACAGAGGAGGCAGGGTTGCATCAGGTTCAATAGCATCAGCACGGTCTCCAGGGCTCCCCTGAGCTTCTGTGGTGGTGTCACAGAGGAGCCAGGCTTCCTTGTAGTTCCCCAGCATCACAAAGGCTCTCCTGGGAGCCACGAGTCACAAAGCACCGTGGGCTCTGTGCAGCCCCGCTGTGTCACAATGGCCGCTGGCTTCCACGAGCCCCCGCAGTGTCCCAGTGGGCCCCGTGGCTTTAGGAGTGGGTGGCTGGGAGTTGGTGCCAGTGGCTGGGGGAGCAGCAGCAGGGACTGTGTGTGGACAGTGCCATGGCCACTTGTGTGGCCACTGGTGTCTCTGTGCCAGGCACAGCCGTGGTGTGTAACACCGGCTCTGGGTCCTTTGGCTGTGCAGGTGGCAGTCACGGCCTGGAGCAGGGCTGCTCCCGGGGGACAGCCTGGGGCAGGAGGCTGCTGGAGATTCATTCCCCACACTCCTTGTCATGAGGTGCTCAGAGTGATTGGAAAGGCTGTTGGCAGCAGGCAGTTCTCTGGGTTCAAGCTGTGGAGCTGTCAGCGGGAATGCAAAGGCCAAGCTGGTGAGCCTTTTGTCCTGGTGCCTTTAGTGTGTGAGCAGTCCCTGGTGCCGTTGTCTTTGGATCCTGAGTGTGGGAGAGGCAAGGCTTAGGATGGTGCGTAGAGCTGAGAAGGAAAGTGCCGAGAGCAGCGTGTGTGCTGCTGCTTTGAGGGGTGCAGTTGAAGTTGTAGGCAGCAAGAGCTTTCTCAGCTGGCCCTTTTGTGAGCTCTGCTTTTGCCAGATGACTTCCATCTTACCCTCTTACCATCTTAGCCTCTCATTTTTGCATATCCCAAACCCCCTTCCAAACATCCAGCAGCTGCTTGTAAAGAAGAAGTCCTAGAACAAAAAGCCAGTGCTGCCTTTCATAGCCCCTTTGCTGTCTATGAAGTAGAGGAAAGAAGCTAGTGAGACGCACTTTCTTTCTCAACTCCATAGAGCGCATCCTTCTCTCAAGGTGGCAGAGTCCTTGGCGGAAGTGAAGCATCTGCAGCTGCAGTTCAGACTGAGAGATGTGCCAGGACAGGAAACATTTGCTGACCTTCCCTGTTCCCTGTGCAACATGATTCTCGCATCCCAGTCACTTTCACATACCTTCGGTATCCCTGAGTCCAAGCAGCTAAAGCTCACAGAGACAGAAGTGTCAGGAAGGAAAACGTTCCAAAAGCACCCCCTTCTCTTATCAGCATATAAATTGTGCACAACAGGCTGCGGCACCGAACCTTCCTTCTCAGATAGACATGCCATCACACTTTTCACTCTTGCAGCTCGGTTGAAAAGCTCCAGCAGCTGCTCCCGCAATAGCAAAAGGTTCTAGAAGTGAAAGCCAGTTTGGGGCTGCACCTTCTCCTTGCCGCATGTAAGCCACACCAAACTCCCTGATGCACTCTGTCCTCCCCTTCTCAAAGGAGTAGACGGTGGCATCAGGACACACCTGTGTCCCAGCAGCTGGGTGCCCAGCCGGGAGCAGGAGCAGGGCTGGGGCTGCTCCCAAAGTTGCCCCGCCCCAATGCCAGAGCCAGACATATGCTGAGGGGGGGCTGGATCAGGCTTTATTGTCCAGCTGCATGCCAGGAGTGAGCACAAAATCTACCTGCATTCTCTGCAGCATGCCATCCTGGAGCAGAGCCATTGCCAAAGGAAGCCGTGAGCCCGTGCCAAGCCAGTGCCGGAGTGGGATCCTAGCAGCACCTGTGGAAGCCGGGAGAGAGGAGCCCACCTGGAGCAGGTTCGTGCAGGATTAATCATCCCGTGGCTTCCCACCAGGGTCCTGTTGCTTCCAAAAGGCCCCACAGTGTCACTGTGGCCCCTCGGTTCCACCAGGTTCCATAGCGTCACTGTGGTGCCCAGGGTTCCGTCAGCTTCGCCAGCATCCCCACGGTCTGCAGAGCTCCCCGAGCTTCTGTGGTGTCACAGTGGAGGCAGGGTTGCATCAGGTTCCATAGCATCAGCACGGTCTCCAGGGCTCCCAGAGGTTCTGTGGTGTCACAGTGGAGGCAGGGTTGCATCAGGTTCCATAGCATCACCACAGTCTCCAGGGCTCCCTGAGCTTCTGTGGTGTCACAGTGGAGGCAGGGTTGCATCAGGTTCCATAGCATCAGCACGGTCTCCAGGGCTCCCAGAGGTTCTGTGGTGTCACAGTGGAGGCAGGGTTGCATCAGGTTCCATAGCATCAGCACGGTCTCCAGGGCTCCCAGAGGTTCTGTGGTGTCACAGAGGAGGCAGGGTTGCATCAGGTTCCATAGCATCACCACGGTCTCCAGGGCTCCAAGAGCTTCTGTGGTGTCACAGAGGAGGCAGGGTTGCATCAGGTTCAATAGCATCAGCACGGTCTCCAGGGCTCCCCTGAGCTTCTGTGGTGGTGTCACAGAGGAGCCAGGCTTCCTTGTAGTTCCCCAGCATCACAAAGGCTCTCCTGGGAGCCACGAGTCACAAAGCACCGTGGGCTCTGTGCAGCCCCGCTGTGTCACAATGGCCGCTGGCTTCCACGAGCCCCCGCAGTGTCCCAGTGGGCCCCGTGGCTTTAGGAGTGGGTGGCTGGGAGTTGGTGCCAGTGGCTGGGGGAGCAGCAGCAGGGACTGTGTGTGGACAGTGCCATGGCCACTTGTGTGGCCACTGGTGTCTCTGTGCCAGGCACAGCCGTGGTGTGTAACACCGGCTCTGGGTCCTTTGGCTGTGCAGGTGGCAGTCACGGCCTGGAGCAGGGCTGCTCCCGGGGGACAGCCTGGGGCAGGAGGCTGCTGGAGATTCATTCCCCACACTCCTTGTCATGAGGTGCTCAGAGTGATTGGAAAGGCTGTTGGCAGCAGGCAGTTCTCTGGGTTCAAGCTGTGGAGCTGTCAGCGGGAATGCAAAGGCCAAGCTGGTGAGCCTTTTGTCCTGGTGCCTTTAGTGTGTGAGCAGTCCCTGGTGCCGTTGTCTTTGGATCCTGAGTGTGGGAGAGGCAAGGCTTAGGATGGTGCGTAGAGCTGAGAAGGAAAGTGCCGAGAGCAGCGTGTGTGCTGCTGCTTTGAGGGGTGCAGCTGAAGTTGTAGGCAGCAAGAGCTTTCTCAGCTGGCCCTTTTGTGAGCTCTGCTTTTGCCAGATGACTTCCATCTTACCCTCTTACCATCTTAGCCTCTCATTTTTGCATATCCCAAACCCCCTTCCAAACATCCAGCAGCTGCTTGTAAAGAAGAAGTCCTAGAACAAAAAGCCAGTGCTGCCTTTCATAGCCCCTTTGCTGTCTATGAAGTAGAGGAAAGAAGCTAGTGAGACGCACTTTCTTTCTCAACTCCATAGAGCGCATCCTTCTCTCAAGGTGGCAGAGTCCTTGGCGGAAGTGAAGCATCTGCAGCTGCAGTTCAGACTGAGAGATGTGCCAGGACAGGAAACATTTGCTGACCTTCCCTGTTCCCTGTGCAACATGATTCTCGCATCCCAGTCACTTTCACATACCTTCGGTATCCCTGAGTCCAAGCAGCTAAAGCTCACAGAGACAGAAGTGTCAGGAAGGAAAACGTTCCAAAAGCACCCCCTTCTCTTATCAGCATATAAATTGTGCACAACAGGCTGCGGCACCGAACCTTCCTTCTCAGATAGACATGCCATCACACTTTTCACTCTTGCAGCTCGGTTGAAAAGCTCCAGCAGCTGCTCCCGCAATAGCAAAAGGTTCTAGAAGTGAAAGCCAGTTTGGGGCTGCACCTTCTCCTTGCCGCATGTAAGCCACACCAAACTCCCTGATGCACTCTGTCCTCCCCTTCTCAAAGGAGTAGACGGTGGCATCAGGACACACCTGTGTCCCAGCAGCTGGGTGCCCAGCCGGGAGCAGGAGCAGGGCTGGGGCTGCTCCCAAAGTTGCCCCGCCCCAATGCCAGAGCCGGACATATGCTGAGGGGGGGCTGGATCAGGCTTTATTGTCCAGCTGCATGCCAGGAGTGAGCACAAAATCTACCTGCATTCTCTGCAGCATGCCATCCTGGAGCAGAGCCATTGCCAAAGGAAGCCGTGAGCCCGTGCCAAGCCAGTGCCGGAGTGGGATCCTAGCAGCACCTGTGGAAGCCGGGAGAGAGGAGCCCACCTGGAGCAGGTTCGTGCAGGATTAATCATCCCGTGGCTTCCCACCAGGGTCCTGTTGCTTCCAAAAGGCCCCACAGTGTCACTGTGGCCCCTCGGTTCCACCAGGTTCCATAGCGTCACTGTGGTGCCCAGGGTTCCGTCAGCTTCGCCAGCATCCCCACGGTCTGCAGAGCTCCCCGAGCTTCTGTGGTGTCACAGTGGAGGCAGGGTTGCATCAGGTTCCATAGCATCAGCACGGTCTCCAGGGCTCCCAGAGGTTCTGTGGTGTCACAGTGGAGGCAGGGTTGCATCAGGTTCCATAGCATCACCACAGTCTCCAGGGCTCCCTGAGCTTCTGTGGTGTCACAGTGGAGGCAGGGTTGCATCAGGTTCCATAGCATCACCACGGTCTCCAGGGCTCCCCTGAGCTTCTGTGGTGGTGTCACAGAGGAGCCAGGCTTCCTTGTAGTTCCCCAGCATCACAAAGGCTCTCCTGGGAGCCACGGGTCACAAAGCACCGTGGGCTCTGTGCAGCCCCGCTGTGTCACAATGGCCGCTGGCTTCCACGAGCCCCCGTAGTGTCCCAGTGGGCCCCGTGGCTTTAGGAGTGGGTGGCTGGGAGTTGGTGCCAGCGGCTGGGGGAGCAGCAGCAGGGACTGTGTGTGGACAGTGCCATGGCCACTTGTGTGGCCACTGGTGTCTCTGTGCCAGGCACAGCCGTGGTGTGTAACACCGGCTCTGGGTCCTTTGGCTGTGCAGGTGGCAGTCACGGCCTGGAGCAGGGCTGCTCCCGGGGGACAGCCTGGGGCAGGAGGCTGCTGGAGATTCATTCCCCACACTCCTTGTCATGAGGTGCTCAGAGTGATTGGAAAGGCTGTTGGCAGCAGGCAGTTCTCTGGGTTCAAGCTGTGGAGCTGTCAGCGGGAATGCAAAGGCCAAGCTGGTGAGCCTTTTGTCCTGGTGCCTTTAGTGTGTGAGCAGTCCCTGGTGCCGTTGTCTTTGGATCCTGAGTGTGGGAGAGGCAAGGCTTAGGATGGTGCGTAGAGCTGAGAAGGAAAGTGCCGAGAGCAGCGTGTGTGCTGCTGCTTTGAGGGGTGCAGTTGAAGTTGTAGGCAGCAAGAGCTTTCTCAGCTGGCCCTTTTGTGAGCTCTGCTTTTGCCAGATGACTTCCATCTTACCCTCTTACCATCTTAGCCTCTCATTTTTGCATATCCCAAACCCCCTTCCAAACATCCAGCAGCTGCTTGTAAAGAAGAAGTCCTAGAACAAAAAGCCAGTGCTGCCTTTCATAGCCCCTTTGCTGTCTATGAAGTAGAGGAAAGAAGCTAGTGAGACGCACTTTCTTTCTCAACTCCATAGAGCGCATCCTTCTCTCAAGGTGGCAGAGTCCTTGGCGGAAGTGAAGCATCTGCAGCTGCAGTTCAGACTGAGAGATGTGCCAGGACAGGAAACATTTGCTGACCTTCCCTGTTCCCTGTGCAACATGATTCTCGCATCCCAGTCACTTTCACATACCTTCGGTATCCCTGAGTCCAAGCAGCTAAAGCTCACAGAGACAGAAGTGTCAGGAAGGAAAACGTTCCAAAAGCACCCCCTTCTCTTATCAGCATATAAATTGTGCACAACAGGCTGCGGCACCGAACCTTCCTTCTCAGATAGACATGCCATCACACTTTTCACTCTTGCAGCTCGGTTGAAAAGCTCCAGCAGCTGCTCCCGCAATAGCAAAAGGTTCTAGAAGTGAAAGCCAGTTTGGGGCTGCACCTTCTCCTTGCCGCATGTAAGCCACACCAAACTCCCTGATGCACTCTGTCCTCCCCTTCTCAAAGGAGTAGACGGTGGCATCAGGACACACCTGTGTCCCAGCAGCTGGGTGCCCAGCCGGGAGCAGGAGCAGGGCTGGGGCTGCTCCCAAAGTTGCCCCGCCCCAATGCCAGAGCCGGACATATGCTGAGGGGGGGCTGGATCAGGCTTTATTGTCCAGCTGCATGCCAGGAGTGAGCACAAAATCTACCTGCATTCTCTGCAGCATGCCATCCTGGAGCAGAGCCATTGCCAAAGGAAGCCGTGAGCCCGTGCCAAGCCAGTGCCGGAGTGGGATCCTAGCAGCACCTGTGGAAGCCGGGAGAGAGGAGCCCACCTGGAGCAGGTTCGTGCAGGATTAATCATCCCGTGGCTTCCCACCAGGGTCCTGTTGCTTCCAAAAGGCCCCACAGTGTCACTGTGGCCCCTCGGTTCCACCAGGTTCCATAGCGTCACTGTGGTGCCCAGGGTTCCGTCAGCTTCGCCAGCATCCCCACGGTCTGCAGAGCTCCCCGAGCTTCTGTGGTGTCACAGTGGAGGCAGGGTTGCATCAGGTTCCATAGCATCAGCACGGTCTCCAGGGCTCCCAGAGGTTCTGTGGTGTCACAGTGGAGGCAGGGTTGCATCAGGTTCCATAGCATCACCACAGTCTCCAGGGCTCCCTGAGCTTCTGTGGTGTCACAGTGGAGGCAGGGTTGCATCAGGTTCAATAGCATCAGCACGGTCTCCAGGGCTCCCAGAGGTTCTGTGGTGTCACAGAGGAGGCAGGGTTGCATCAGGTTCCATAGCATCACCACGGTCTCCAGGGCTCCAAGAGCTTCTGTGGTGTCACAGAGGAGGCAGGGTTGCATCAGGTTCAATAGCATCAGCACAGTCTCAAGGGCTCCCCTGAGCTTCTGTGGTGGTGTCACAGAGGAGCCAGGCTTCCTTGTAGTTCCCCAGCATCACAAAGGCTCTCCTGGGAGCCACGGGTCACAAAGCACCGTGGGCTCTGTGCAGCCCCGCTGTGTCACAATGGCCGCTGGCTTCCACGAGCCCCCGCAGTGTCCCAGTGGGCCCCGTGGCTTTAGGAGTGGGTGGCTGGGAGTTGGTGCCAGCGGCTGGGGGAGCAGCAGCAGGGACTGTGTGTGGACAGTGCCATGGCCACTTGTGTGGCCACTGGTGTCTCTGTGCCAGGCACAGCCGTGGTGTGTAACACCGGCTCTGGGTCCTTTGGCTGTGCAGGTGGCAGTCACGGCCTGGAGCAGGGCTGCTCCCGGGGGACAGCCTGGGGCAGGAGGCTGCTGGAGATTCATTCCCCACACTCCTTGTCATGAGGTGCTCAGAGTGATTGGAAAGGCTGTTGGCAGCAGGCAGTTCTCTGGGTTCAAGCTGTGGAGCTGTCAGCGGGAATGCAAAGGCCAAGCTGGTGAGCCTTTTGTCCTGGTGCCTTTAGTGTGTGAGCAGTCCCTGGTGCCGTTGTCTTTGGATCCTGAGTGTGGGAGAGGCAAGGCTTAGGATGGTGCGTAGAGCTGAGAAGGAAAGTGCCGAGAGCAGCGTGTGTGCTGCTGCTTTGAGGGGTGCAGTTGAAGTTGTAGGCAGCAAGAGCTTTCTCAGCTGGCCCTTTTGTGAGCTCTGCTTTTGCCAGATGACTTCCATCTTACCCTCTTACCATCTTAGCCTCTCATTTTTGCATATCCCAAACCCCCTTCCAAACATCCAGCAGCTGCTTGTAAAGAAGAAGTCCTAGAACAAAAAGCCAGTGCTGCCTTTCATAGCCCCTTTGCTGTCTATGAAGTAGAGGAAAGAAGCTAGTGAGACGCACTTTCTTTCTCAACTCCATAGAGCGCATCCTTCTCTCAAGGTGGCAGAGTCCTTGGCGGAAGTGAAGCATCTGCAGCTGCAGTTCAGACTGAGAGATGTGCCAGGACAGGAAACATTTGGTGACCTTCCCTGTTCCCTGTGCAACATGATTCTCGCATCCCAGTCACTTTCACATACCTTCGGTACCCCTGAGTCCAAGCAGCTAAAGCTCACAGAGACAGAAGTGTCAGGAAGGAAAACGTTCCAAAAGCACCCCCTTCTCTTATCAGCATATAAATTGTGCACAACAGGCTGCGGCACCGAACCTTCCTTCTCAGATAGACATGCCATCACACTTTTCACTCTTGCAGCTCGGTTGAAAAGCTCCAGCAGCTGCTCCCGCAATAGCAAAAGGTTCTAGAAGTGAAAGCCAGTTTGGGGCTGCACCTTCTCCTTGCCGCATGTAAGCCACACCAAACTCCCTGATGCACTCTGTCCTCCCCTTCTCAAAGGAGTAGACGGTGGCATCAGGACACACCTGTGTCCCAGCAGCTGGGTGCCCAGCCGGGAGCAGGAGCAGGGCTGGGGCTGCTCCCAAAGTTGCCCCGCCCCAATGCCAGAGCCGGACATATGCTGAGGGGGGGCTGGATCAGGCTTTATTGTCCAGCTGCATGCCAGGAGTGAGCACAAAATCTACCTGCATTCTCTGCAGCATGCCATCCTGGAGCAGAGCCATTGCCAAAGGAAGCCGTGAGCCCGTGCCAAGCCAGTGCCGGAGTGGGATCCTAGCAGCACCTGTGGAAGCCGGGAGAGAGGAGCCCACCTGGAGCAGGTTCGTGCAGGATTAATCATCCCGTGGCTTCCCACCAGGGTCCTGTTGCTTCCAAAAGGCCCCACAGTGTCACTGTGGCCCCTCGGTTCCACCAGGTTCCATAGCGTCACTGTGGTGTCCAGGGTTCCGTCAGCTTCGCCAGCATCCCCACGGTCTGCAGAGCTCCCCGAGCTTCTGTGGTGTCACAGTGGAGGCAGGGTTGCATCAGGTTCCATAGCATCAGCACGGTCTCCAGGGCTCCCAGAGGTTCTGTGGTGTCACAGTGGAGGCAGGGTTGCATCAGGTTCCATAGCATCACCACAGTCTCCAGGGCTCCCTGAGCTTCTGTGGTGTCACAGTGGAGGCAGGGTTGCATCAGGTTCCATAGCATCACCACGGTCTCCAGAGCTCCCAGAGGTTCTGTGGTGTTACAGAGGAGGCAGGGTTGCATCAGGTTCCATAGCATCACCACGGTCTCCAGGGCTCCAAGAGCTTCTGTGGTGTCACAGAGGAGGCAGGGTTGCATCAGGTTCAATAGCATCAGCACGGTCTCCAGGGCTCCCCTGAGCTTCTGTGGTGGTGTCACAGAGGAGGCAGGCTTCCTTGTAGTTCCCCAGCATCACAAAGGCTCTCCTGGGAGCCACGGGTCACAAAGCACCGTGGGCTCTGTGCAGCCCCGCTGTGTCACAATGGCCGCTGGCTTCCACGAGCCCCCGCAGTGTCCCAGTGGGCCCCGTGGCTTTAGGAGTGGGTGGCTGGGAGTTGGTGCCAGCGGCTGGGGGAGCAGCAGCAGGGACTGTGTGTGGACAGTGCCATGGCCACTTGTGTGGCCACTGGTGTCTCTGTGCCAGGCACAGCCGTGGTGTGTAACACCGGCTCTGGGTCCTTTGGCTGTGCAGGTGGCAGTCACGGCCTGGAGCAGGGCTGCTCCCGGGGGACAGCCTGGGGCAGGAGGCTGCTGGAGATTCATTCCCCACACTCCTTGTCATGAGGTGCTCAGAGTGATTGGAAAGGCTGTTGGCAGCAGGCAGTTCTCTGGGTTCAAGCTGTGGAGCTGTCAGCGGGAATGCAAAGGCCAAGCTGGTGAGCCTTTTGTCCTGGTGCCTTTAGTGTGTGAGCAGTCCCTGGTGCCGTTGTCTTTGGATCCTGAGTGTGGGAGAGGCAAGGCTTAGGATGGTGCGTAGAGCTGAGAAGGAAAGTGCCGAGAGCAGCGTGTGTGCTGCTGCTTTGAGGGGTGCAGTTGAAGTTGTAGGCAGCAAGAGCTTTCTCAGCTGGCCCTTTTGTGAGCTCTGCTTTTGCCAGATGACTTCCATCTTACCCTCTTACCATCTTAGCCTCTCATTTTTGCATATCCCAAACCCCCTTCCAAACATCCAGCAGCTGCTTGTAAAGAAGAAGTCCTAGAACAAAAAGCCAGTGCTGCCTTTCATAGCCCCTTTGCTGTCTATGAAGTAGAGGAAAGAAGCTAGTGAGACGCACTTTCTTTCTCAACTCCATAGAGCGCATCCTTCTCTCAAGGTGGCAGAGTCCTTGGCGGAAGTGAAGCATCTGCAGCTGCAGTTCAGACTGAGAGATGTGCCAGGACAGGAAACATTTGGTGACCTTCCCTGTTCCCTGTGCAACATGATTCTCGCATCCCAGTCACTTTCACATACCTTCGGTACCCCTGAGTCCAAGCAGCTAAAGCTCACAGAGACAGAAGTGTCAGGAAGGAAAACGTTCCAAAAGCACCCCCTTCTCTTATCAGCATATAAATTGTGCACAACAGGCTGCGGCACCGAACCTTCCTTCTCAGATAGACATGCCATCACACTTTTCACTCTTGCAGCTCGGTTGAAAAGCTCCAGCAGCTGCTCCCGCAATAGCAAAAGGTTCTAGAAGTGAAAGCCAGTTTGGGGCTGCACCTTCTCCTTGCCGCATGTAAGCCACACCAAACTCCCTGATGCACTCTGTCCTCCCCTTCTCAAAGGAGTAGACGGTGGCATCAGGACACACCTGTGTCCCAGCAGCTGGGTGCCCAGCCGGGAGCAGGAGCAGGGCTGGGGCTGCTCCCAAAGTTGCCCCGCCCCAATGCCAGAGCCGGACATATGCTGAGGGGGGGCTGGATCAGGCTTTATTGTCCAGCTGCATGCCAGGAGTGAGCACAAAATCTACCTGCATTCTCTGCAGCATGCCATCCTGGAGCAGAGCCATTGCCAAAGGAAGCCGTGAGCCCGTGCCAAGCCAGTGCCGGAGTGGGATCCTAGCAGCACCTGTGGAAGCCGGGAGAGAGGAGCCCACCTGGAGCAGGTTCGTGCAGGATTAATCATCCCGTGGCTTCCCACCAGGGTCCTGTTGCTTCCAAAAGGCCCCACAGTGTCACTGTGGCCCCTCGGTTCCACCAGGTTCCATAGCGTCACTGTGGTGTCCAGGGTTCCGTCAGCTTCGCCAGCATCCCCACGGTCTGCAGAGCTCCCCGAGCTTCTGTGGTGTCACAGTGGAGGCAGGGTTGCATCAGGTTCCATAGCATCAGCACGGTCTCCAGGGCTCCCAGAGGTTCTGTGGTGTCACAGTGGAGGCAGGGTTGCATCAGGTTCCATAGCATCACCACAGTCTCCAGGGCTCCCTGAGCTTCTGTGGTGTCACAGTGGAGGCAGGGTTGCATCAGGTTCCATAGCATCACCACGGTCTCCAGAGCTCCCAGAGGTTCTGTGGTGTTACAGAGGAGGCAGGGTTGCATCAGGTTCCATAGCATCACCACGGTCTCCAGGGCTCCAAGAGCTTCTGTGGTGTCACAGAGGAGGCAGGGTTGCATCAGGTTCAATAGCATCAGCACGGTCTCCAGGGCTCCCCTGAGCTTCTGTGGTGGTGTCACAGAGGAGGCAGGCTTCCTTGTAGTTCCCCAGCATCACAAAGGCTCTCCTGGGAGCCACGGGTCACAAAGCACCGTGGGCTCTGTGCAGCCCCGCTGTGTCACAATGGCCGCTGGCTTCCACGAGCCCCCGCAGTGTCCCAGTGGGCCCCGTGGCTTTAGGAGTGGGTGGCTGGGAGTTGGTGCCAGCGGCTGGGGGAGCAGCAGCAGGGACTGTGTGTGGACAGTGCCATGGCCACTTGTGTGGCCACTGGTGTCTCTGTGCCAGGCACAGCCGTGGTGTGTAACACCGGCTCTGGGTCCTTTGGCTGTGCAGGTGGCAGTCACGGCCTGGAGCAGGGCTGCTCCCGGGGGACAGCCTGGGGCAGGAGGCTGCTGGAGATTCATTCCCCACACTCCTTGTCATGAGGTGCTCAGAGTGATTGGAAAGGCTGTTGGCAGCAGGCAGTTCTCTGGGTTCAAGCTGTGGAGCTGTCAGCGGGAATGCAAAGGCCAAGCTGGTGAGCCTTTTGTCCTGGTGCCTTTAGTGTGTGAGCAGTCCCTGGTGCCGTTGTCTTTGGATCCTGAGTGTGGGAGAGGCAAGGCTTAGGATGGTGCGTAGAGCTGAGAAGGAAAGTGCCGAGAGCAGCGTGTGTGCTGCTGCTTTGAGGGGTGCAGTTGAAGTTGTAGGCAGCAAGAGCTTTCTCAGCTGGCCCTTTTGTGAGCTCTGCTTTTGCCAGATGACTTCCATCTTACCCTCTTACCATCTTAGCCTCTCATTTTTGCATATCCCAAACCCCCTTCCAAACATCCAGCAGCTGCTTGTAAAGAAGAAGTCCTAGAACAAAAAGCCAGTGCTGCCTTTCATAGCCCCTTTGCTGTCTATGAAGTAGAGGAAAGAAGCTAGTGAGACGCACTTTCTTTCTCAACTCCATAGAGCGCATCCTTCTCTCAAGGTGGCAGAGTCCTTGGCGGAAGTGAAGCATCTGCAGCTGCAGTTCAGACTGAGAGATGTGCCAGGACAGGAAACATTTGGTGACCTTCCCTGTTCCCTGTGCAACATGATTCTCGCATCCCAGTCACTTTCACATACCTTCGGTACCCCTGAGTCCAAGCAGCTAAAGCTCACAGAGACAGAAGTGTCAGGAAGGAAAACGTTCCAAAAGCACCCCCTTCTCTTATCAGCATATAAATTGTGCACAACAGGCTGCGGCACCGAACCTTCCTTCTCAGATAGACATGCCATCACACTTTTCACTCTTGCAGCTCGGTTGAAAAGCTCCAGCAGCTGCTCCCGCAATAGCAAAAGGTTCTAGAAGTGAAAGCCAGTTTGGGGCTGCACCTTCTCCTTGCCGCATGTAAGCCACACCAAACTCCCTGATGCACTCTGTCCTCCCCTTCTCAAAGGAGTAGACGGTGGCATCAGGACACACCTGTGTCCCAGCAGCTGGGTGCCCAGCCGGGAGCAGGAGCAGGGCTGGGGCTGCTCCCAAAGTTGCCCCGCCCCAATGCCAGAGCCGGACATATGCTGAGGGGGGGCTGGATCAGGCTTTATTGTCCAGCTGCATGCCAGGAGTGAGCACAAAATCTACCTGCATTCTCTGCAGCATGCCATCCTGGAGCAGAGCCATTGCCAAAGGAAGCCGTGAGCCCGTGCCAAGCCAGTGCCGGAGTGGGATCCTAGCAGCACCTGTGGAAGCCGGGAGAGAGGAGCCCACCTGGAGCAGGTTCGTGCAGGATTAATCATCCCGTGGCTTCCCACCAGGGTCCTGTTGCTTCCAAAAGGCCCCACAGTGTCACTGTGGCCCCTCGGTTCCACCAGGTTCCATAGCGTCACTGTGGTGTCCAGGGTTCCGTCAGCTTCGCCAGCATCCCCACGGTCTGCAGAGCTCCCCGAGCTTCTGTGGTGTCACAGTGGAGGCAGGGTTGCATCAGGTTCCATAGCATCAGCACGGTCTCCAGGGCTCCCAGAGGTTCTGTGGTGTCACAGTGGAGGCAGGGTTGCATCAGGTTCCATAGCATCACCACAGTCTCCAGGGCTCCCTGAGCTTCTGTGGTGTCACAGTGGAGGCAGGGTTGCATCAGGTTCCATAGCATCACCACGGTCTCCAGAGCTCCCAGAGGTTCTGTGGTGTTACAGAGGAGGCAGGGTTGCATCAGGTTCCATAGCATCAGCACGGTCTCCAGGGCTCCAAGAGCTTCTGTGGTGTCACAGAGGAGGCAGGGTTGCATCAGGTTCAATAGCATCAGCACGGTCTCCAGGGCTCCCCTGAGCTTCTGTGGTGGTGTCATAGAGGAGCCAGGCTTCCTTGTAGTTCCCCAGCATCACAAAGGCTCTCCTGGGAGCCACGGGTCACAAAGCACCGTGGGCTCTGTGCAGCCCCGCTGTGTCACAATGGCCGCTGGCTTCCACGAGCCCCCGCAGTGTCCCAGTGGGCCCCGTGGCTTTAGGAGTGGGTGGCTGGGAGTTGGTGCCAGCGGCTGGGGGAGCAGCAGCAGGGACTGTGTGTGGACAGTGCCATGGCCACTTGTGTGGCCACTGGTGTCTCTGTGCCAGGCACAGCCGTGGTGTGTAACACCGGCTCTGGGTCCTTTGGCTGTGCAGGTGGCAGTCACGGCCTGGAGCAGGGCTGCTCCCGGGGGACAGCCTGGGGCAGGAGGCTGCTGGAGATTCATTCCCCACACTCCTTGTCATGAGGTGCTCAGAGTGATTGGAAAGGCTGTTGGCAGCAGGCAGTTCTCTGGGTTCAAGCTGTGGAGCTGTCAGCGGGAATGCAAAGGCCAAGCTGGTGAGCCTTTTGTCCTGGTGCCTTTAGTGTGTGAGCAGTCCCTGGTGCCGTTGTCTTTGGATCCTGAGTGTGGGAGAGGCAAGGCTTAGGATGGTGCGTAGAGCTGAGAAGGAAAGTGCCGAGAGCAGCGTGTGTGCTGCTGCTTTGAGGGGTGCAGTTGAAGTTGTAGGCAGCAAGAGCTTTCTCAGCTGGCCCTTTTGTGAGCTCTGCTTTTGCCAGATGACTTCCATCTTACCCTCTTACCATCTTAGCCTCTCATTTTTGCATATCCCAAACCCCCTTCCAAACATCCAGCAGCTGCTTGTAAAGAAGAAGTCCTAGAACAAAAAGCCAGTGCTGCCTTTCATAGCCCCTTTGCTGTCTATGAAGTAGAGGAAAGAAGCTAGTGAGACGCACTTTCTTTCTCAACTCCATAGAGCGCATCCTTCTCTCAAGGTGGCAGAGTCCTTGGCGGAAGTGAAGCATCTGCAGCTGCAGTTCAGACTGAGAGATGTGCCAGGACAGGAAACATTTGCTGACCTTCCCTGTTCCCTGTGCAACATGATTCTCGCATCCCAGTCACTTTCACATACCTTCGGTACCCCTGAGTCCAAGCAGCTAAAGCTCACAGAGACAGAAGTGTCAGGAAGGAAAACGTTCCAAAAGCACCCCCTTCTCTTATCAGCATATAAATTGTGCACAACAGGCTGCGGCACCGAACCTTCCTTCTCAGATAGACATGCCATCACACTTTTCACTCTTGCAGCTCGGTTGAAAAGCTCCAGCAGCTGCTCCCGCAATAGCAAAAGGTTCTAGAAGTGAAAGCCAGTTTGGGGCTGCACCTTCTCCTTGCCGCATGTAAGCCACACCAAACTCCCTGATGCACTCTGTCCTCCCCTTCTCAAAGGAGTAGACGGTGGCATCAGGACACACCTGTGTCCCAGCAGCTGGGTGCCCAGCCGGGAGCAGGAGCAGGGCTGGGGCTGCTCCCAAAGTTGCCCCGCCCCAATGCCAGAGCCGGACATATGCTGAGGGGGGGCTGGATCAGGCTTTATTGTCCAGCTGCATGCCAGGATTGAGCACAAAATCTACCTGCATTCTCTGCAGCATGCCATCCTGGAGCAGAGCCATTGCCAAAGGAAGCCGTGAGCCCGTGCCAAGCCAGTGCCGGAGTGGGATCCTAGCAGCACCTGTGGAAGCCGGGAGAGAGGAGCCCACCTGGAGCAGGTTCGTGCAGGATTAATCATCCCGTGGCTTCCCACCAGGGTCCTGTTGCTTCCAAAAGGCCCCACAGTGTCACTGTGGCCCCTCGGTTCCACCAGGTTCCATAGCGTCACTGTGGTGCCCAGGGTTCCGTCAGCTTCGCCAGCATCCCCACGGTCTGCAGAGCTCCCCGAGCTTCTGTGGTGTCACAGTGGAGGCAGGGTTGCATCAGGTTCCATAGCATCAGCACGGTTTCCAGGGCTCCCAGAGGTTCTGTGGTGTCACAGTGGAGGCAGGGTTGCATCAGGTTCCATAGCATCACCACAGTCTCCAGGGCTCCCTGAGCTTCTGTGGTGTCACAGTGGAGGCAGGGTTGCATCAGGTTCCATAGCATCAGCACGGTCTCCAGGGCTCCCAGAGGTTCTGTGGTGTCACAGAGGAGGCAGGGTTGCATCAGGTTCCATAGCATCACCACGGTCTCCAGGGCTCCAAGAGCTTCTGTGGTGTCACAGAGGAGGCAGGGTTGCATCAGGTTCAATAGCATCAGCACAGTCTCCAGGGCTCCCCTGAGCTTCTGTGGTGGTGTCACAGAGGAGGCAGGCTTCCTTGTAGTTCCCCAGCATCACAAAGGCTCTCCTGGGAGCCACGGGTCACAAAGCACCGTGGGCTCTGTGCAGCCCCGCTGTGTCACAATGGCCGCTGGCTTCCACGAGCCCCCGCAGTGTCCCAGTGGGCCCCGTGGCTTTAGGAGTGGGTGGCTGGGAGTTGGTGCCAGCGGCTGGGGGAGCAGCAGCAGGGACTGTGTGTGGACAGTGCCATGGCCACTTGTGTGGCCACTGGTGTCTCTGTGCCAGGCACAGCCGTGGTGTGTAACACCGGCTCTGGGTCCTTTGGCTGTGCAGGTGGCAGTCACGGCCTGGAGCAGGGCTGCTCCCGGGGGACAGCCTGGGGCAGGAGGCTGCTGGAGATTCATTCCCCACACTCCTTGTCATGAGGTGCTCAGAGTGATTGGAAAGGCTGTTGGCAGCAGGCAGTTCTCTGGGTTCAAGCTGTGGAGCTGTCAGCGGGAATGCAAAGGCCAAGCTGGTGAGCCTTTTGTCCTGGTGCCTTTAGTGTGTGAGCAGTCCCTGGTGCCGTTGTCTTTGGATCCTGAGTGTGGGAGAGGCAAGGCTTAGGATGGTGCGTAGAGCTGAGAAGGAAAGTGCCGAGAGCAGCGTGTGTGCTGCTGCTTTGAGGGGTGCAGTTGAAGTTGTAGGCAGCAAGAGCTTTCTCAGCTGGCCCTTTTGTGAGCTCTGCTTTTGCCAGATGACTTCCATCTTACCCTCTTACCATCTTAGCCTCTCATTTTTGCATATCCCAAACCCCCTTCCAAACATCCAGCAGCTGCTTGTAAAGAAGAAGTCCTAGAACAAAAAGCCAGTGCTGCCTTTCATAGCCCCTTTGCTGTCTATGAAGTAGAGGAAAGAAGCTAGTGAGACGCACTTTCTTTCTCAACTCCATAGAGCGCATCCTTCTCTCAAGGTGGCAGAGTCCTTGGCGGAAGTGAAGCATCTGCAGCTGCAGTTCAGACTGAGAGATGTGCCAGGACAGGAAACATTTGCTGACCTTCCCTGTTCCCTGTGCAACATGATTCTCGCATCCCAGTCACTTTCACATACCTTCGGTACCCCTGAGTCCAAGCAGCTAAAGCTCACAGAGACAGAAGTGTCAGGAAGGAAAACGTTCCAAAAGCACCCCCTTCTCTTATCAGCATATAAATTGTGCACAACAGGCTGCGGCACCGAACCTTCCTTCTCAGATAGACATGCCATCACACTTTTCATTCTTGCAGCTCGGTTGAAAAGCTCCAGCAGCTGCTCCCGCAATAGCAAAAGGTTCTAGAAGTGAAAGCCAGTTTGGGGCTGCACCTTCTCCTTGCCGCATGTAAGCCACACCAAACTCCCTGATGCACTCTGTCCTCCCCTTCTCAAAGGAGTAGACGGTGGCATCAGGACACACCTGTGTCCCAGCAGCTGGGTGCCCAGCCGGGAGCAGGAGCAGGGCTGGGGCTGCTCCCAAAGTTGCCCCGCCCCAATGCCAGAGCCGGACATATGCTGAGGGGGGGCTGGATCAGGCTTTATTGTCCAGCTGCATGCCAGGAGTGAGCACAAAATCTACCTGCATTCTCTGCAGCATGCCATCCTGGAGCAGAGCCATTGCCAAAGGAAGCCGTGAGCCCGTGCCAAGCCAGTGCCGGAGTGGGATCCTAGCAGCACCTGTGGAAGCCGGGAGAGAGGAGCCCACCTGGAGCAGGTTCGTGCAGGATTAATCATCCCGTGGCTTCCCACCAGGGTCCTGTTGCTTCCAAAAGGCCCCACAGTGTCACTGTGGCCCCTCGGTTCCACCAGGTTCCATAGCGTCACTGTGGTGCCCAGGGTTCCGTCAGCTTCGCCAGCATCCCCACGGTCTGCAGAGCTCCCCGAGCTTCTGTGGTGTCACAGTGGAGGCAGGGTTGCATCAGGTTCCATAGCATCAGCACGGTCTCCAGGGCTCCCAGAGGTTCTGTGGTGTCACAGTGGAGGCAGGGTTGCATCAGGTTCCATAGCATCACCACAGTCTCCAGGGCTCCCTGAGCTTCTGTGGTGTCACAGTGGAGGCAGGGTTGCATCAGGTTCCATAGCATCAGCACGGTCTCCAGAGCTCCCAGAGGTTCTGTGGTGTTACAGAGGAGGCAGGGTTGCATCAGGTTCCATAGCATCACCACGGTCTCCAGGGCTCCAAGAGCTTCTGTGGTGTCACAGAGGAGGCAGGGTTGCATCAGGTTCAATAGCATCAGCACAGTCTCAAGGGCTCCCCTGAGCTTCTGTGGTGGTGTCACAGAGGAGCCAGGCTTCCTTGTAGTTCCCCAGCATCACAAAGGCTCTCCTGGGAGCCACGGGTCACAAAGCACCGTGGGCTCTGTGCAGCCCCGCTGTGTCACAATGGCCGCTGGCTTCCACGAGCCCCCGCAATGTCCCAGTGGGCCCCGTGGCTTTAGGAGTGGGTGGCTGGGAGTTGGTGCCAGCGGCTGGGGGAGCAGCAGCAGGGACTGTGTGTGGACAGTGCCATGGCCACTTGTGTGGCCACTGGTGTCTCTGTGCCAGGCACAGCCGTGGTGTGTAACACCGGCTCTGGGTCCTTTGGCTGTGCAGGTGGCAGTCACGGCCTGGAGCAGGGCTGCTCCCGGGGGACAGCCTGGGGCAGGAGGCTGCTGGAGATTCATTCCCCACACTCCTTGTCATGAGGTGCTCAGAGTGATTGGAAAGGCTGTTGGCAGCAGGCAGTTCTCTGGGTTCAAGCTGTGGAGCTGTCAGCGGGAATGCAAAGGCCAAGCTGGTGAGCCTTTTGTCCTGGTGCCTTTAGTGTGTGAGCAGTCCCTGGTGCCGTTGTCTTTGGATCCTGAGTGTGGGAGAGGCAAGGCTTAGGATGGTGCGTAGAGCTGAGAAGGAAAGTGCCGAGAGCAGCGTGTGTGCTGCTGCTTTGAGGGGTGCAGTTGAAGTTGTAGGCAGCAAGAGCTTTCTCAGCTGGCCCTTTTGTGAGCTCTGCTTTTGCCAGATGACTTCCATCTTACCCTCTTACCATCTTAGCCTCTCATTTTTGCATATCCCAAACCCCCTTCCAAACATCCAGCAGCTGCTTGTAAAGAAGAAGTCCTAGAACAAAAAGCCAGTGCTGCCTTTCATAGCCCCTTTGCTGTCTATGAAGTAGAGGAAAGAAGCTAGTGAGACGCACTTTCTTTCTCAACTCCATAGAGCGCATCCTTCTCTCAAGGTGGCAGAGTCCTTGGCGGAAGTGAAGCATCTGCAGCTGCAGTTCAGACTGAGAGATGTGCCAGGACAGGAAACATTTGCTGACCTTCCCTGTTCCCTGTGCAACATGATTCTCGCATCCCAGTCACTTTCACATACCTTCGGTACCCCTGAGTCCAAGCAGCTAAAGCTCACAGAGACAGAAGTGTCAGGAAGGAAAACGTTCCAAAAGCACCCCCTTCTCTTATCAGCATATAAATTGTGCACAACAGGCTGCGGCACCGAACCTTCCTTCTCAGATAGACATGCCATCACACTTTTCACTCTTGCAGCTCGGTTGAAAAGCTCCAGCAGCTGCTCCCGCAATAGCAAAAGGTTCTAGAAGTGAAAGCCAGTTTGGGGCTGCACCTTCTCCTTGCCGCATGTAAGCCACACCAAACTCCCTGATGCACTCTGTCCTCCCCTTCTCAAAGGAGTAGACGGTGGCATCAGGACACACCTGTGTCCCAGCAGCTGGGTGCCCAGCCGGGAGCAGGAGCAGGGCTGGGGCTGCTCCCAAAGTTGCCCCGCCCCAATGCCAGAGCCGGACATATGCTGAGGGGGGGCTGGATCAGGCTTTATTGTCCAGCTGCATGCCAGGAGTGAGCACAAAATCTACCTGCATTCTCTGCAGCATGCCATCCTGGAGCAGAGCCATTGCCAAAGGAAGCCGTGAGCCCGTGCCAAGCCAGTGCCGGAGTGGGATCCTAGCAGCACCTGTGGAAGCCGGGAGAGAGGAGCCCACCTGGAGCAGGTTCGTGCAGGATTAATCATCCCGTGGCTTCCCACCAGGGTCCTGTTGCTTCCAAAAGGCCCCACAGTGTCACTGTGGCCCCTCGGTTCCACCAGGTTCCATAGCGTCACTGTGGTGCCCAGGGTTCCGTCAGCTTCGCCAGCATCCCCACGGTCTGCAGAGCTCCCCGAGCTTCTGTGGTGTCACAGTGGAGGCAGGGTTGCATCAGGTTCCATAGCATCAGCACGGTCTCCAGGGCTCCCAGAGGTTCTGTGGTGTCACAGTGGAGGCAGGGTTGCATCAGGTTCCATAGCATCACCACAGTCTCCAGGGCTCTCTGAGCTTCTGTGGTGTCACAGTGGAGGCAGGGTTGCATCAGGTTCCATAGCATCAGCACGGTCTCCAGAGCTCCCAGAGGTTCTGTGGTGTTACAGAGGAGGCAGGGTTGCATCAGGTTCCATAGCATCACCACGGTCTCCAGGGCTCCAAGAGCTTCTGTGGTGTCACAGAGGAGGCAGGGTTGCATCAGGTTCAATAGCATCAGCACAGTCTCCAGGGCTCCCCTGAGCTTCTGTGGTGGTGTCACAGAGGAGCCAGGCTTCCTTGTAGTTCCCCAGCATCACAAAGGCTCTCCTGGGAGCCACGGGTCACAAAGCACCGTGGGCTCTGTGCAGCCCCGCTGTGTCACAATGGCCGCTGGCTTCCACGAGCCCCCGCAATGTCCCAGTGGGCCCCGTGGCTTTAGGAGTGGGTGGCTGGGAGTTGGTGCCAGCGGCTGGGGGAGCAGCAGCAGGGACTGTGTGTGGACAGTGCCATGGCCACTTGTGTGGCCACTGGTGTCTCTGTGCCAGGCACAGCCGTGGTGTGTAACACCGGCTCTGGGTCCTTTGGCTGTGCAGGTGGCAGTCACGGCCTGGAGCAGGGCTGCTCCCGGGGGACAGCCTGGGGCAGGAGGCTGCTGGAGATTCATTCCCCACACTCCTTGTCATGAGGTGCTCAGAGTGATTGGAAAGGCTGTTGGCAGCAGGCAGTTCTCTGGGTTCAAGCTGTGGAGCTGTCAGCGGGAATGCAAAGGCCAAGCTGGTGAGCCTTTTGTCCTGGTGCCTTTAGTGTGTGAGCAGTCCCTGGTGCCGTTGTCTTTGGATCCTGAGTGTGGGAGAGGCAAGGCTTAGGATGGTGCGTAGAGCTGAGAAGGAAAGTGCCGAGAGCAGCGTGTGTGCTGCTGCTTTGAGGGGTGCAGTTGAAGTTGTAGGCAGCAAGAGCTTTCTCAGCTGGCCCTTTTGTGAGCTCTGCTTTTGCCAGATGACTTCCATCTTACCCTCTTACCATCTTAGCCTCTCATTTTTGCATATCCCAAACCCCCTTCCAAACATCCAGCAGCTGCTTGTAAAGAAGAAGTCCTAGAACAAAAAGCCAGTGCTGCCTTTCATAGCCCCTTTGCTGTCTATGAAGTAGAGGAAAGAAGCTAGTGAGACGCACTTTCTTTCTCAACTCCATAGAGCGCATCCTTCTCTCAAGGTGGCAGAGTCCTTGGCGGAAGTGAAGCATCTGCAGCTGCAGTTCAGACTGAGAGATGTGCCAGGACAGGAAACATTTGCTGACCTTCCCTGTTCCCTGTGCAACATGATTCTCGCATCCCAGTCACTTTCACATACCTTCGGTACCCCTGAGTCCAAGCAGCTAAAGCTCACAGAGACAGAAGTGTCAGGAAGGAAAACGTTCCAAAAGCACCCCCTTCTCTTATCAGCATATAAATTGTGCACAACAGGCTGCGGCACCGAACCTTCCTTCTCAGATAGACATGCCATCACACTTTTCACTCTTGCAGCTCGGTTGAAAAGCTCCAGCAGCTGCTCCCGCAATAGCAAAAGGTTCTAGAAGTGAAAGCCAGTTTGGGGCTGCACCTTCTCCTTGCCGCATGTAAGCCACACCAAACTCCCTGATGCACTCTGTCCTCCCCTTCTCAAAGGAGTAGACGGTGGCATCAGGACACACCTGTGTCCCAGCAGCTGGGTGCCCAGCCGGGAGCAGGAGCAGGGCTGGGGCTGCTCCCAAAGTTGCCCCGCCCCAATGCCAGAGCCGGACATATGCTGAGGGGGGGCTGGATCAGGCTTTATTGTCCAGCTGCATGCCAGGAGTGAGCACAAAATCTACCTGCATTCTCTGCAGCATGCCATCCTGGAGCAGAGCCATTGCCAAAGGAAGCCGTGAGCCCGTGCCAAGCCAGTGCCGGAGTGGGATCCTAGCAGCACCTGTGGAAGCCGGGAGAGAGGAGCCCACCTGGAGCAGGTTCGTGCAGGATTAATCATCCCGTGGCTTCCCACCAGGGTCCTGTTGCTTCCAAAAGGCCCCACAGTGTCACTGTGGCCCCTCGGTTCCACCAGGTTCCATAGCGTCACTGTGGTGTCCAGGGTTCCGTCAGCTTCGCCAGCATCCCCACGGTCTGCAGAGCTCCCCGAGCTTCTGTGGTGTCACAGTGGAGGCAGGGTTGCATCAGGTTCCATAGCATCAGCACGGTCTCCAGGGCTCCCAGAGGTTCTGTGGTGTCACAGTGGAGGCAGGGTTGCATCAGGTTCCATAGCATCACCACAGTCTCCAGGGCTCCCTGAGCTTCTGTGGTGTCACAGTGGAGGCAGGGTTGCATCAGGTTCCATAGCATCAGCACGGTCTCCAGAGCTCCCAGAGGTTCTGTGGTGTTACAGAGGAGGCAGGGTTGCATCAGGTTCCATAGCATCACCACGGTCTCCAGGGCTCCAAGAGCTTCTGTGGTGTCACAGAGGAGGCAGGGTTGCATCAGGTTCAATAGCATCAGCACAGTCTCAAGGGCTCCCCTGAGCTTCTGTGGTGGTGTCACAGAGGAGCCAGGCTTCCTTGTAGTTCCCCAGCATCACAAAGGCTCTCCTGGGAGCCACGGGTCACAAAGCACCGTGGGCTCTGTGCAGCCCCGCTGTGTCACAATGGCCGCTGGCTTCCACGAGCCCCCGCAATGTCCCAGTGGGCCCCGTGGCTTTAGGAGTGGGTGGCTGGGAGTTGGTGCCAGCGGCTGGGGGAGCAGCAGCAGGGACTGTGTGTGGACAGTGCCATGGCCACTTGTGTGGCCACTGGTGTCTCTGTGCCAGGCACAGCCGTGGTGTGTAACACCGGCTCTGGGTCCTTTGGCTGTGCAGGTGGCAGTCACGGCCTGGAGCAGGGCTGCTCCCGGGGGACAGCCTGGGGCAGGAGGCTGCTGGAGATTCATTCCCCACACTCCTTGTCATGAGGTGCTCAGAGTGATTGGAAAGGCTGTTGGCAGCAGGCAGTTCTCTGGGTTCAAGCTGTGGAGCTGTCAGCGGGAATGCAAAGGCCAAGCTGGTGAGCCTTTTGTCCTGGTGCCTTTAGTGTGTGAGCAGTCCCTGGTGCCGTTGTCTTTGGATCCTGAGTGTGGGAGAGGCAAGGCTTAGGATGGTGCGTAGAGCTGAGAAGGAAAGTGCCGAGAGCAGCGTGTGTGCTGCTGCTTTGAGGGGTGCAGTTGAAGTTGTAGGCAGCAAGAGCTTTCTCAGCTGGCCCTTTTGTGAGCTCTGCTTTTGCCAGATGACTTCCATCTTACCCTCTTACCATCTTAGCCTCTCATTTTTGCATATCCCAAACCCCCTTCCAAACATCCAGCAGCTGCTTGTAAAGAAGAAGTCCTAGAACAAAAAGCCAGTGCTGCCTTTCATAGCCCCTTTGCTGTCTATGAAGTAGAGGAAAGAAGCTAGTGAGACGCACTTTCTTTCTCAACTCCATAGAGCGCATCCTTCTCTCAAGGTGGCAGAGTCCTTGGCGGAAGTGAAGCATCTGCAGCTGCAGTTCAGACTGAGAGATGTGCCAGGACAGGAAACATTTGCTGACCTTCCCTGTTCCCTGTGCAACATGATTCTCGCATCCCAGTCACTTTCACATACCTTCGGTACCCCTGAGTCCAAGCAGCTAAAGCTCACAGAGACAGAAGTGTCAGGAAGGAAAACGTTCCAAAAGCACCCCCTTCTCTTATCAGCATATAAATTGTGCACAACAGGCTGCGGCACCGAACCTTCCTTCTCAGATAGACATGCCATCACACTTTTCACTCTTGCAGCTCGGTTGAAAAGCTCCAGCAGCTGCTCCCGCAATAGCAAAAGGTTCTAGAAGTGAAAGCCAGTTTGGGGCTGCACCTTCTCCTTGCCGCATGTAAGCCACACCAAACTCCCTGATGCACTCTGTCCTCCCCTTCTCAAAGGAGTAGACGGTGGCATCAGGACACACCTGTGTCCCAGCAGCTGGGTGCCCAGCCGGGAGCAGGAGCAGGGCTGGGGCTGCTCCCAAAGTTGCCCCGCCCCAATGCCAGAGCCGGACATATGCTGAGGGGGGGCTGGATCAGGCTTTATTGTCCAGCTGCATGCCAGGAGTGAGCACAAAATCTACCTGCATTCTCTGCAGCATGCCATCCTGGAGCAGAGCCATTGCCAAAGGAAGCCGTGAGCCCGTGCCAAGCCAGTGCCGGAGTGGGATCCTAGCAGCACCTGTGGAAGCCGGGAGAGAGGAGCCCACCTGGAGCAGGTTCGTGCAGGATTAATCATCCCGTGGCTTCCCACCAGGGTCCTGTTGCTTCCAAAAGGCCCCACAGTGTCACTGTGGCCCCTCGGTTCCACCAGGTTCCATAGCGTCACTGTGGTGCCCAGGGTTCCGTCAGCTTCGCCAGCATCCCCACGGTCTGCAGAGCTCCCCGAGCTTCTGTGGTGTCACAGTGGAGGCAGGGTTGCATCAGGTTCCATAGCATCAGCACGGTCTCCAGGGCTCCCAGAGGTTCTGTGGTGTCACAGTGGAGGCAGGGTTGCATCAGGTTCCATAGCATCACCACAGTCTCCAGGGCTCCCTGAGCTTCTGTGGTGTCACAGTGGAGGCAGGGTTGCATCAGGTTCCATAGCATCACCACGGTCTCCAGAGCTCCCAGAGGTTCTGTGGTGTTACAGAGGAGGCAGGGTTGCATCAGGTTCCATAGCATCAGCACGGTCTCCAGGGCTCCAAGAGCTTCTGTGGTGTCACAGAGGAGGCAGGGTTGCATCAGGTTCAATAGCATCAGCACGGTCTCCAGGGCTCCCCTGAGCTTCTGTGGTGGTGTCACAGAGGAGCCAGGCTTCCTTGTAGTTCCCCAGCATCACAAAGGCTCTCCTGGGAGCCACGGGTCACAAAGCACCGTGGGCTCTGTGCAGCCCCGCTGTGTCACAATGGCCGCTGGCTTCCACGAGCCCCCGCAATGTCCCAGTGGGCCCCGTGGCTTTAGGAGTGGGTGGCTGGGAGTTGGTGCCAGCGGCTGGGGGAGCAGCAGCAGGGACTGTGTGTGGACAGTGCCATGGCCACTTGTGTGGCCACTGGTGTCTCTGTGCCAGGCACAGCCGTGGTGTGTAACACCGGCTCTGGGTCCTTTGGCTGTGCAGGTGGCAGTCACGGCCTGGAGCAGGGCTGCTCCCGGGGGACAGCCTGGGGCAGGAGGCTGCTGGAGATTCATTCCCCACACTCCTTGTCATGAGGTGCTCAGAGTGATTGGAAAGGCTGTTGGCAGCAGGCAGTTCTCTGGGTTCAAGCTGTGGAGCTGTCAGCGGGAATGCAAAGGCCAAGCTGGTGAGCCTTTTGTCCTGGTGCCTTTAGTGTGTGAGCAGTCCCTGGTGCCGTTGTCTTTGGATCCTGAGTGTGGGAGAGGCAAGGCTTAGGATGGTGCGTAGAGCTGAGAAGGAAAGTGCCGAGAGCAGCGTGTGTGCTGCTGCTTTGAGGGGTGCAGTTGAAGTTGTAGGCAGCAAGAGCTTTCTCAGCTGGCCCTTTTGTGAGCTCTGCTTTTGCCAGATGACTTCCATCTTACCCTCTTACCATCTTAGCCTCTCATTTTTGCATATCCCAAACCCCCTTCCAAACATCCAGCAGCTGCTTGTAAAGAAGAAGTCCTAGAACAAAAAGCCAGTGCTGCCTTTCATAGCCCCTTTGCTGTCTATGAAGTAGAGGAAAGAAGCTAGTGAGACGCACTTTCTTTCTCAACTCCATAGAGCGCATCCTTCTCTCAAGGTGGCAGAGTCCTTGGCGGAAGTGAAGCATCTGCAGCTGCAGTTCAGACTGAGAGATGTGCCAGGACAGGAAACATTTGCTGACCTTCCCTGTTCCCTGTGCAACATGATTCTCGCATCCCAGTCACTTTCACATACCTTCGGTACCCCTGAGTCCAAGCAGCTAAAGCTCACAGAGACAGAAGTGTCAGGAAGGAAAACGTTCCAAAAGCACCCCCTTCTCTTATCAGCATATAAATTGTGCACAACAGGCTGCGGCACCGAACCTTCCTTCTCAGATAGACATGCCATCACACTTTTCACTCTTGCAGCTCGGTTGAAAAGCTCCAGCAGCTGCTCCCGCAATAGCAAAAGGTTCTAGAAGTGAAAGCCAGTTTGGGGCTGCACCTTCTCCTTGCCGCATGTAAGCCACACCAAACTCCCTGATGCACTCTGTCCTCCCCTTCTCAAAGGAGTAGACGGTGGCATCAGGACACACCTGTGTCCCAGCAGCTGGGTGCCCAGCCGGGAGCAGGAGCAGGGCTGGGGCTGCTCCCAAAGTTGCCCCGCCCCAATGCCAGAGCCGGACATATGCTGAGGGGGGGCTGGATCAGGCTTTATTGTCCAGCTGCATGCCAGGAGTGAGCACAAAATCTACCTGCATTCTCTGCAGCATGCCATCCTGGAGCAGAGCCATTGCCAAAGGAAGCCGTGAGCCCGTGCCAAGCCAGTGCCGGAGTGGGATCCTAGCAGCACCTGTGGAAGCCGGGAGAGAGGAGCCCACCTGGAGCAGGTTCGTGCAGGATTAATCATCCCGTGGCTTCCCACCAGGGTCCTGTTGCTTCCAAAAGGCCCCACAGTGTCACTGTGGCCCCTCGGTTCCACCAGGTTCCATAGCGTCACTGTGGTGTCCAGGGTTCCGTCAGCTTCGCCAGCATCCCCACGGTCTGCAGAGCTCCCCGAGCTTCTGTGGTGTCACAGTGGAGGCAGGGTTGCATCAGGTTCCATAGCATCAGCACGGTCTCCAGGGCTCCCAGAGGTTCTGTGGTGTCACAGTGGAGGCAGGGTTGCATCAGGTTCCATAGCATCACCACAGTCTCCAGGGCTCCCTGAGCTTCTGTGGTGTCACAGTGGAGGCAGGGTTGCATCAGGTTCCATAGCATCAGCACGGTCTCCAGAGCTCCCAGAGGTTCTGTGGTGTTACAGAGGAGGCAGGGTTGCATCAGGTTCCATAGCATCACCACGGTCTCCAGGGCTCCAAGAGCTTCTGTGGTGTCACAGAGGAGGCAGGGTTGCATCAGGTTCAATAGCATCAGCACAGTCTCAAGGGCTCCCCTGAGCTTCTGTGGTGGTGTCACAGAGGAGCCAGGCTTCCTTGTAGTTCCCCAGCATCACAAAGGCTCTCCTGGGAGCCACGGGTCACAAAGCACCGTGGGCTCTGTGCAGCCCCGCTGTGTCACAATGGCCGCTGGCTTCCACGAGCCCCCGCAATGTCCCAGTGGGCCCCGTGGCTTTAGGAGTGGGTGGCTGGGAGTTGGTGCCAGCGGCTGGGGGAGCAGCAGCAGGGACTGTGTGTGGACAGTGCCATGGCCACTTGTGTGGCCACTGGTGTCTCTGTGCCAGGCACAGCCGTGGTGTGTAACACCGGCTCTGGGTCCTTTGGCTGTGCAGGTGGCAGTCACGGCCTGGAGCAGGGCTGCTCCCGGGGGACAGCCTGGGGCAGGAGGCTGCTGGAGATTCATTCCCCACACTCCTTGTCATGAGGTGCTCAGAGTGATTGGAAAGGCTGTTGGCAGCAGGCAGTTCTCTGGGTTCAAGCTGTGGAGCTGTCAGCGGGAATGCAAAGGCCAAGCTGGTGAGCCTTTTGTCCTGGTGCCTTTAGTGTGTGAGCAGTCCCTGGTGCCGTTGTCTTTGGATCCTGAGTGTGGGAGAGGCAAGGCTTAGGATGGTGCGTAGAGCTGAGAAGGAAAGTGCCGAGAGCAGCGTGTGTGCTGCTGCTTTGAGGGGTGCAGTTGAAGTTGTAGGCAGCAAGAGCTTTCTCAGCTGGCCCTTTTGTGAGCTCTGCTTTTGCCAGATGACTTCCATCTTACCCTCTTACCATCTTAGCCTCTCATTTTTGCATATCCCAAACCCCCTTCCAAACATCCAGCAGCTGCTTGTAAAGAAGAAGTCCTAGAACAAAAAGCCAGTGCTGCCTTTCATAGCCCCTTTGCTGTCTATGAAGTAGAGGAAAGAAGCTAGTGAGACGCACTTTCTTTCTCAACTCCATAGAGCGCATCCTTCTCTCAAGGTGGCAGAGTCCTTGGCGGAAGTGAAGCATCTGCAGCTGCAGTTCAGACTGAGAGATGTGCCAGGACAGGAAACATTTGCTGACCTTCCCTGTTCCCTGTGCAACATGATTCTCGCATCCCAGTCACTTTCACATACCTTCGGTATCCCTGAGTCCAAGCAGCTAAAGCTCACAGAGACAGAAGTGTCAGGAAGGAAAACGTTGCAAAAGCACCCCCTTCTCTTATCAGCATATAAATTGTGCACAACAGGCTGCGGCACCGAACCTTCCTTCTCAGATAGACATGCCATCACACTTTTCACTCTTGCAGCTCGGTTGAAAAGCTCCAGCAGCTGCTCCCGCAATAGCAAAAGGTTCTAGAAGTGAAAGCCAGTTTGGGGCTGCACCTTCTCCTTGCCGCATGTAAGCCACACCAAACTCCCTGATGCACTCTGTCCTCCCCTTCTCAAAGGAGTAGACGGTGGCATCAGGACACACCTGTGTCCCAGCAGCTGGGTGCCCAGCCGGGAGCAGGAGCAGGGCTGGGGCTGCTCCCAAAGTTGCCCCGCCCCAATGCCAGAGCCGGACATATGCTGAGGGGGGGCTGGATCAGGCTTTATTGTCCAGCTGCATGCCAGGAGTGAGCACAAAATCTACCTGCATTCTCTGCAGCATGCCATCCTGGAGCAGAGCCATTGCCAAAGGAAGCCGTGAGCCCGTGCCAAGCCAGTGCCGGAGTGGGATCCTAGCAGCACCTGTGGAAGCCGGGAGAGAGGAGCCCACCTGGAGCAGGTTCGTGCAGGATTAATCATCCCGTGGCTTCCCACCAGGGTCCTGTTGCTTCCAAAAGGCCCCACAGTGTCACTGTGGCCCCTCGGTTCCACCAGGTTCCATAGCGTCACTGTGGTGCCCAGGGTTCCGTCAGCTTCGCCAGCATCCCCACGGTCTGCAGAGCTCCCCGAGCTTCTGTGGTGTCACAGTGGAGGCAGGGTTGCATCAGGTTCCATAGCATCAGCACGGTCTCCAGGGCTCCCAGAGGTTCTGTGGTGTCACAGTGGAGGCAGGGTTGCATCAGGTTCCATAGCATCACCACAGTCTCCAGGGCTCCCTGAGCTTCTGTGGTGTCACAGTGGAGGCAGGGTTGCATCAGGTTCCATAGCATCAGCACGGTCTCCAGAGCTCCCAGAGGTTCTGTGGTGTTACAGAGGAGGCAGGGTTGCATCAGGTTCCATAGCATCACCACGGTCTCCAGGGCTCCAAGAGCTTCTGTGGTGTCACAGAGGAGGCAGGGTTGCATCAGGTTCAATAGCATCAGCACAGTCTCAAGGGCTCCCCTGAGCTTCTGTGGTGGTGTCACAGAGGAGCCAGGCTTCCTTGTAGTTCCCCAGCATCACAAAGGCTCTCCTGGGAGCCACGGGTCACAAAGCACCGTGGGCTCTGTGCAGCCCCGCTGTGTCACAATGGCCGCTGGCTTCCACGAGCCCCCGCAGTGTCCCAGTGGGCCCCGTGGCTTTAGGAGTGGGTGGCTGGGAGTTGGTGCCAGCGGCTGGGGGAGCAGCAGCAGGGACTGTGTGTGGACAGTGCCATGGCCACTTGTGTGGCCACTGGTGTCTCTGTGCCAGGCACAGCCGTGGTGTGTAACACCGGCTCTGGGTCCTTTGGCTGTGCAGGTGGCAGTCACGGCCTGGAGCAGGGCTGCTCCCGGGGGACAGCCTGGGGCAGGAGGCTGCTGGAGATTCATTCCCCACACTCCTTGTCATGAGGTGCTCAGAGTGATTGGAAAGGCTGTTGGCAGCAGGCAGTTCTCTGGGTTCAAGCTGTGGAGCTGTCAGCGGGAATGCAAAGGCCAAGCTGGTGAGCCTTTTGTCCTGGTGCCTTTAGTGTGTGAGCAGTCCCTGGTGCCGTTGTCTTTGGATCCTGAGTGTGGGAGAGGCAAGGCTTAGGATGGTGCGTAGAGCTGAGAAGGAAAGTGCCGAGAGCAGCGTGTGTGCTGCTGCTTTGAGGGGTGCAGTTGAAGTTGTAGGCAGCAAGAGCTTTCTCAGCTGGCCCTTTTGTGAGCTCTGCTTTTGCCAGATGACTTCCATCTTACCCTCTTACCATCTTAGCCTCTCATTTTTGCATATCCCAAACCCCCTTCCAAACATCCAGCAGCTGCTTGTAAAGAAGAAGTCCTAGAACAAAAAGCCAGTGCTGCCTTTCATAGCCCCTTTGCTGTCTATGAAGTAGAGGAAAGAAGCTAGTGAGACGCACTTTCTTTCTCAACTCCATAGAGCGCATCCTTCTCTCAAGGTGGCAGAGTCCTTGGCGGAAGTGAAGCATCTGCAGCTGCAGTTCAGACTGAGAGATGTGCCAGGACAGGAAACATTTGCTGACCTTCCCTGTTCCCTGTGCAACATGATTCTCGCATCCCAGTCACTTTCACATACCTTCGGTACCCCTGAGTCCAAGCAGCTAAAGCTCACAGAGACAGAAGTGTCAGGAAGGAAAACGTTCCAAAAGCACCCCCTTCTCTTATCAGCATATAAATTGTGCACAACAGGCTGCGGCACCGAACCTTCCTTCTCAGATAGACATGCCATCACACTTTTCACTCTTGCAGCTCGGTTGAAAAGCTCCAGCAGCTGCTCCCGCAATAGCAAAAGGTTCTAGAAGTGAAAGCCAGTTTGGGGCTGCACCTTCTCCTTGCCGCATGTAAGCCACACCAAACTCCCTGATGCACTCTGTCCTCCCCTTCTCAAAGGAGTAGACGGTGGCATCAGGACACACCTGTGTCCCAGCAGCTGGGTGCCCAGCCGGGAGCAGGAGCAGGGCTGGGGCTGCTCCCAAAGTTGCCCCGCCCCAATGCCAGAGCCGGACATATGCTGAGGGGGGGCTGGATCAGGCTTTATTGTCCAGCTGCATGCCAGGAGTGAGCACAAAATCTACCTGCATTCTCTGCAGCATGCCATCCTGGAGCAGAGCCATTGCCAAAGGAAGCCGTGAGCCCGTGCCAAGCCAGTGCCGGAGTGGGATCCTAGCAGCACCTGTGGAAGCCGGGAGAGAGGAGCCCACCTGGAGCAGGTTCGTGCAGGATTAATCATCCCGTGGCTTCCCACCAGGGTCCTGTTGCTTCCAAAAGGCCCCACAGTGTCACTGTGGCCCCTCGGTTCCACCAGGTTCCATAGCGTCACTGTGGTGTCCAGGGTTCCGTCAGCTTCGCCAGCATCCCCACGGTCTGCAGAGCTCCCCGAGCTTCTGTGGTGTCACAGTGGAGGCAGGGTTGCATCAGGTTCCATAGCATCAGCACGGTCTCCAGGGCTCCCAGAGGTTCTGTGGTGTCACAGTGGAGGCAGGGTTGCATCAGGTTCCATAGCATCACCACAGTCTCCAGGGCTCCCTGAGCTTCTGTGGTGTCACAGTGGAGGCAGGGTTGCATCAGGTTCCATAGCATCACCACGGTCTCCAGAGCTCCCAGAGGTTCTGTGGTGTTACAGAGGAGGCAGGGTTGCATCAGGTTCCATAGCATCACCACGGTCTCCAGGGCTCCAAGAGCTTCTGTGGTGTCACAGAGGAGGCAGGGTTGCATCAGGTTCAATAGCATCAGCACAGTCTCAAGGGCTCCCCTGAGCTTCTGTGGTGGTGTCACAGAGGAGCCAGGCTTCCTTGTAGTTCCCCAGCATCACAAAGGCTCTCCTGGGAGCCACGGGTCACAAAGCACCGTGGGCTCTGTGCAGCCCCGCTGTGTCACAATGGCCGCTGGCTTCCACGAGCCCCCGCAGTGTCCCAGTGGGCCCCGTGGCTTTAGGAGTGGGTGGCTGGGAGTTGGTGCCAGCGGCTGGGGGAGCAGCAGCAGGGACTGTGTGTGGACAGTGCCATGGCCACTTGTGTGGCCACTGGTGTCTCTGTGCCAGGCACAGCCGTGGTGTGTAACACCGGCTCTGGGTCCTTTGGCTGTGCAGGTGGCAGTCACGGCCTGGAGCAGGGCTGCTCCCGGGGGACAGCCTGGGGCAGGAGGCTGCTGGAGATTCATTCCCCACACTCCTTGTCATGAGGTGCTCAGAGTGATTGGAAAGGCTGTTGGCAGCAGGCAGTTCTCTGGGTTCAAGCTGTGGAGCTGTCAGCGGGAATGCAAAGGCCAAGCTGCTGAGCCTTTTGTCCTGGTGCCTTTAGTGTGTGAGCAGTCCCTGGTGCCGTTGTCTTTGGATCCTGAGTGTGGGAGAGGCAAGGCTTAGGATGGTGCGTAGAGCTGAGAAGGAAAGTGCCGAGAGCAGCGTGTGTGCTGCTGCTTTGAGGGGTGCAGTTGAAGTTGTAGGCAGCAAGAGCTTTCTCAGCTGGCCCTTTTGTGAGCTCTGCTTTTGCCAGATGACTTCCATCTTACCCTCTTACCATCTTAGCCTCTCATTTTTGCATATCCCAAACCCCCTTCCAAACATCCAGCAGCTGCTTGTAAAGAAGAAGTCCTAGAACAAAAAGCCAGTGCTGCCTTTCATAGCCCCTTTGCTGTCTATGAAGTAGAGGAAAGAAGCTAGTGAGACGCACTTTCTTTCTCAACTCCATAGAGCGCATCCTTCTCTCAAGGTGGCAGAGTCCTTGGCGGAAGTGAAGCATCTGCAGCTGCAGTTCAGACTGAGAGATGTGCCAGGACAGGAAACATTTGCTGACCTTCCCTGTTCCCTGTGCAACATGATTCTCGCATCCCAGTCACTTTCACATACCTTCGGTATCCCTGAGTCCAAGCAGCTAAAGCTCACAGAGACAGAAGTGTCAGGAAGGAAAACGTTGCAAAAGCACCCCCTTCTCTTATCAGCATATAAATTGTGCACAACAGGCTGCGGCACCGAACCTTCCTTCTCAGATAGACATGCCATCACACTTTTCACTCTTGCAGCTCGGTTGAAAAGCTCCAGCAGCTGCTCCCGCAATAGCAAAAGGTTCTAGAAGTGAAAGCCAGTTTGGGGCTGCACCTTCTCCTTGCCGCATGTAAGCCACACCAAACTCCCTGATGCACTCTGTCCTCCCCTTCTCAAAGGAGTAGACGGTGGCATCAGGACACACCTGTGTCCCAGCAGCTGGGTGCCCAGCCGGGAGCAGGAGCAGGGCTGGGGCTGCTCCCAAAGTTGCCCCGCCCCAATGCCAGAGCCGGACATATGCTGAGGGGGGGCTGGATCAGGCTTTATTGTCCAGCTGCATGCCAGGAGTGAGCACAAAATCTACCTGCATTCTCTGCAGCATGCCATCCTGGAGCAGAGCCATTGCCAAAGGAAGCCGTGAGCCCGTGCCAAGCCAGTGCCGGAGTGGGATCCTAGCAGCACCTGTGGAAGCCGGGAGAGAGGAGCCCACCTGGAGCAGGTTCGTGCAGGATTAATCATCCCGTGGCTTCCCACCAGGGTCCTGTTGCTTCCAAAAGGCCCCACAGTGTCACTGTGGCCCCTCGGTTCCACCAGGTTCCATAGCGTCACTGTGGTGCCCAGGGTTCCGTCAGCTTCGCCAGCATCCCCACGGTCTGCAGAGCTCCCCGAGCTTCTGTGGTGTCACAGTGGAGGCAGGGTTGCATCAGGTTCCATAGCATCAGCACGGTCTCCAGGGCTCCCAGAGGTTCTGTGGTGTCACAGTGGAGGCAGGGTTGCATCAGGTTCCATAGCATCACCACAGTCTCCAGGGCTCCCTGAGCTTCTGTGGTGTCACAGTGGAGGCAGGGTTGCATCAGGTTCCATAGCATCAGCACGGTCTCCAGAGCTCCCAGAGGTTCTGTGGTGTTACAGAGGAGGCAGGGTTGCATCAGGTTCCATAGCATCACCACGGTCTCCAGGGCTCCAAGAGCTTCTGTGGTGTCACAGAGGAGGCAGGGTTGCATCAGGTTCAATAGCATCAGCACAGTCTCAAGGGCTCCCCTGAGCTTCTGTGGTGGTGTCACAGAGGAGCCAGGCTTCCTTGTAGTTCCCCAGCATCACAAAGGCTCTCCTGGGAGCCACGGGTCACAAAGCACCGTGGGCTCTGTGCAGCCCCGCTGTGTCACAATGGCCGCTGGCTTCCACGAGCCCCCGCAGTGTCCCAGTGGGCCCCGTGGCTTTAGGAGTGGGTGGCTGGGAGTTGGTGCCAGCGGCTGGGGGAGCAGCAGCAGGGACTGTGTGTGGACAGTGCCATGGCCACTTGTGTGGCCACTGGTGTCTCTGTGCCAGGCACAGCCGTGGTGTGTAACACCGGCTCTGGGTCCTTTGGCTGTGCAGGTGGCAGTCACGGCCTGGAGCAGGGCTGCTCCCGGGGGACAGCCTGGGGCAGGAGGCTGCTGGAGATTCATTCCCCACACTCCTTGTCATGAGGTGCTCAGAGTGATTGGAAAGGCTGTTGGCAGCAGGCAGTTCTCTGGGTTCAAGCTGTGGAGCTGTCAGCGGGAATGCAAAGGCCAAGCTGGTGAGCCTTTTGTCCTGGTGCCTTTAGTGTGTGAGCAGTCCCTGGTGCCGTTGTCTTTGGATCCTGAGTGTGGGAGAGGCAAGGCTTAGGATGGTGCGTAGAGCTGAGAAGGAAAGTGCCGAGAGCAGCGTGTGTGCTGCTGCTTTGAGGGGTGCAGTTGAAGTTGTAGGCAGCAAGAGCTTTCTCAGCTGGCCCTTTTGTGAGCTCTGCTTTTGCCAGATGACTTCCATCTTACCCTCTTACCATCTTAGCCTCTCATTTTTGCATATCCCAAACCCCCTTCCAAACATCCAGCAGCTGCTTGTAAAGAAGAAGTCCTAGAACAAAAAGCCAGTGCTGCCTTTCATAGCCCCTTTGCTGTCTATGAAGTAGAGGAAAGAAGCTAGTGAGACGCACTTTCTTTCTCAACTCCATAGAGCGCATCCTTCTCTCAAGGTGGCAGAGTCCTTGGCGGAAGTGAAGCATCTGCAGCTGCAGTTCAGACTGAGAGATGTGCCAGGACAGGAAACATTTGCTGACCTTCCCTGTTCCCTGTGCAACATGATTCTCGCATCCCAGTCACTTTCACATACCTTCGGTACCCCTGAGTCCAAGCAGCTAAAGCTCACAGAGACAGAAGTGTCAGGAAGGAAAACGTTCCAAAAGCACCCCCTTCTCTTATCAGCATATAAATTGTGCACAACAGGCTGCGGCACCGAACCTTCCTTCTCAGATAGACATGCCATCACACTTTTCACTCTTGCAGCTCGGTTGAAAAGCTCCAGCAGCTGCTCCCGCAATAGCAAAAGGTTCTAGAAGTGAAAGCCAGTTTGGGGCTGCACCTTCTCCTTGCCGCATGTAAGCCACACCAAACTCCCTGATGCACTCTGTCCTCCCCTTCTCAAAGGAGTAGACGGTGGCATCAGGACACACCTGTGTCCCAGCAGCTGGGTGCCCAGCCGGGAGCAGGAGCAGGGCTGGGGCTGCTCCCAAAGTTGCCCCGCCCCAATGCCAGAGCCGGACATATGCTGAGGGGGGGCTGGATCAGGCTTTATTGTCCAGCTGCATGCCAGGAGTGAGCACAAAATCTACCTGCATTCTCTGCAGCATGCCATCCTGGAGCAGAGCCATTGCCAAAGGAAGCCGTGAGCCCGTGCCAAGCCAGTGCCGGAGTGGGATCCTAGCAGCACCTGTGGAAGCCGGGAGAGAGGAGCCCACCTGGAGCAGGTTCGTGCAGGATTAATCATCCCGTGGCTTCCCACCAGGGTCCTGTTGCTTCCAAAAGGCCCCACAGTGTCACTGTGGCCCCTCGGTTCCACCAGGTTCCATAGCGTCACTGTGGTGTCCAGGGTTCCGTCAGCTTCGCCAGCATCCCCACGGTCTGCAGAGCTCCCCGAGCTTCTGTGGTGTCACAGTGGAGGCAGGGTTGCATCAGGTTCCATAGCATCAGCACGGTCTCCAGGGCTCCCAGAGGTTCTGTGGTGTCACAGTGGAGGCAGGGTTGCATCAGGTTCCATAGCATCACCACAGTCTCCAGGGCTCCCTGAGCTTCTGTGGTGTCACAGTGGAGGCAGGGTTGCATCAGGTTCCATAGCATCAGCACGGTCTCCAGAGCTCCCAGAGGTTCTGTGGTGTTACAGAGGAGGCAGGGTTGCATCAGGTTCCATAGCATCACCACGGTCTCCAGGGCTCCAAGAGCTTCTGTGGTGTCACAGAGGAGGCAGGGTTGCATCAGGTTCAATAGCATCAGCACAGTCTCAAGGGCTCCCCTGAGCTTCTGTGGTGGTGTCACAGAGGAGCCAGGCTTCCTTGTAGTTCCCCAGCATCACAAAGGCTCTCCTGGGAGCCACGGGTCACAAAGCACCGTGGGCTCTGTGCAGCCCCGCTGTGTCACAATGGCCGCTGGCTTCCACGAGCCCCCGCAGTGTCCCAGTGGGCCCCGTGGCTTTAGGAGTGGGTGGCTGGGAGTTGGTGCCAGCGGCTGGGGGAGCAGCAGCAGGGACTGTGTGTGGACAGTGCCATGGCCACTTGTGTGGCCACTGGTGTCTCTGTGCCAGGCACAGCCGTGGTGTGTAACACCGGCTCTGGGTCCTTTGGCTGTGCAGGTGGCAGTCACGGCCTGGAGCAGGGCTGCTCCCGGGGGACAGCCTGGGGCAGGAGGCTGCTGGAGATTCATTCCCCACACTCCTTGTCATGAGGTGCTCAGAGTGATTGGAAAGGCTGTTGGCAGCAGGCAGTTCTCTGGGTTCAAGCTGTGGAGCTGTCAGCGGGAATGCAAAGGCCAAGCTGCTGAGCCTTTTGTCCTGGTGCCTTTAGTGTGTGAGCAGTCCCTGGTGCCGTTGTCTTTGGATCCTGAGTGTGGGAGAGGCAAGGCTTAGGATGGTGCGTAGAGCTGAGAAGGAAAGTGCCGAGAGCAGCGTGTGTGCTGCTGCTTTGAGGGGTGCAGTTGAAGTTGTAGGCAGCAAGAGCTTTCTCAGCTGGCCCTTTTGTGAGCTCTGCTTTTGCCAGATGACTTCCATCTTACCCTCTTACCATCTTAGCCTCTCATTTTTGCATATCCCAAACCCCCTTCCAAACATCCAGCAGCTGCTTGTAAAGAAGAAGTCCTAGAACAAAAAGCCAGTGCTGCCTTTCATAGCCCCTTTGCTGTCTATGAAGTAGAGGAAAGAAGCTAGTGAGACGCACTTTCTTTCTCAACTCCATAGAGCGCATCCTTCTCTCAAGGTGGCAGAGTCCTTGGCGGAAGTGAAGCATCTGCAGCTGCAGTTCAGACTGAGAGATGTGCCAGGACAGGAAACATTTGCTGACCTTCCCTGTTCCCTGTGCAACATGATTCTCGCATCCCAGTCACTTTCACATACCTTCGGTACCCCTGAGTCCAAGCAGCTAAAGCTCACAGAGACAGAAGTGTCAGGAAGGAAAACGTTCCAAAAGCACCCCCTTCTCTTATCAGCATATAAATTGTGCACAACAGGCTGCGGCACCGAACCTTCCTTCTCAGATAGACATGCCATCACACTTTTCACTCTTGCAGCTCGGTTGAAAAGCTCCAGCAGCTGCTCCCGCAATAGCAAAAGGTTCTAGAAGTGAAAGCCAGTTTGGGGCTGCACCTTCTCCTTGCCGCATGTAAGCCACACCAAACTCCCTGATGCACTCTGTCCTCCCCTTCTCAAAGGAGTAGACGGTGGCATCAGGACACACCTGTGTCCCAGCAGCTGGGTGCCCAGCCGGGAGCAGGAGCAGGGCTGGGGCTGCTCCCAAAGTTGCCCCGCCCCAATGCCAGAGCCGGACATATGCTGAGGGGGGGCTGGATCAGGCTTTATTGTCCAGCTGCATGCCAGGAGTGAGCACAAAATCTACCTGCATTCTCTGCAGCATGCCATCCTGGAGCAGAGCCATTGCCAAAGGAAGCCGTGAGCCCGTGCCAAGCCAGTGCCGGAGTGGGATCCTAGCAGCACCTGTGGAAGCCGGGAGAGAGGAGCCCACCTGGAGCAGGTTCGTGCAGGATTAATCATCCCGTGGCTTCCCACCAGGGTCCTGTTGCTTCCAAAAGGCCCCACAGTGTCACTGTGGCCCCTCGGTTCCACCAGGTTCCATAGCGTCACTGTGGTGCCCAGGGTTCCGTCAGCTTCGCCAGCATCCCCACGGTCTGCAGAGCTCCCCGAGCTTCTGTGGTGTCACAGTGGAGGCAGGGTTGCATCAGGTTCCATAGCATCAGCACGGTCTCCAGGGCTCCCAGAGGTTCTGTGGTGTCACAGTGGAGGCAGGGTTGCATCAGGTTCCATAGCATCACCACAGTCTCCAGGGCTCCCTGAGCTTCTGTGGTGTCACAGTGGAGGCAGGGTTGCATCAGGTTCCATAGCATCAGCACGGTCTCCAGGGCTCCCAGAGGTTCTGTGGTGTCACAGAGGAGGCAGGGTTGCATCAGGTTCCATAGCATCACCACGGTCTCCAGGGCTCCAAGAGCTTCTGTGGTGTCACAGAGGAGGCAGGGTTGCATCAGGTTCAATAGCATCAGCACGGTCTCCAGGGCTCCCCTGAGCTTCTGTGGTGGTGTCACAGAGGAGCCAGGCTTCCTTGTAGTTCCCCAGCATCACAAAGGCTCTCCTGGGAGCCACGGGTCACAAAGCACCGTGGGCTCTGTGCAGCATTGCTGTGTCACAATGGCCGCTGGCTTCCACGAGCCCCCGCAGTGTCCCAGTGGGCCCCGTGGCTTTAGGAGTGGGTGGCTGGGAGTTGGTGCCAGCGGCTGGGGGAGCAGCAGCAGGGACTGTGTGTGGACAGTGCCATGGCCACTTGTGTGGCCACTGGTGTCTCTGTGCCAGGCACAGCCGTGGTGTGTAACACCGGCTCTGGGTCCTTTGGCTGTGCAGGTGGCAGTCACGGCCTGGAGCAGGGCTGCTCCCGGGGGACAGCCTGGGGCAGGAGGCTGCTGGAGATTCATTCCCCACACTCCTTGTCATGAGGTGCTCAGAGTGATTGGAAAGGCTGTTGGCAGCAGGCAGTTCTCTGGGTTCAAGCTGTGGAGCTGTCAGCGGGAATGCAAAGGCCAAGCTGCTGAGCCTTTTGTCCTGGTGCCTTTAGTGTGTGAGCAGTCCCTGGTGCCGTTGTCTTTGGATCCTGAGTGTGGGAGAGGCAAGGCTTAGGATGGTGCGTAGAGCTGAGAAGGAAAGTGCCGAGAGCAGCGTGTGTGCTGCTGCTTTGAGGGGTGCAGTTGAAGTTGTAGGCAGCAAGAGCTTTCTCAGCTGGCCCTTTTGTGAGCTCTGCTTTTGCCAGATGACTTCCATCTTACCCTCTTACCATCTTAGCCTCTCATTTTTGCATATCCCAAACCCCCTTCCAAACATCCAGCAGCTGCTTGTAAAGAAGAAGTCCTAGAACAAAAAGCCAGTGCTGCCTTTCATAGCCCCTTTGCTGTCTATGAAGTAGAGGAAAGAAGCTAGTGAGACGCACTTTCTTTCTCAACTCCATAGAGCGCATCCTTCTCTCAAGGTGGCAGAGTCCTTGGCGGAAGTGAAGCATCTGCAGCTGCAGTTCAGACTGAGAGATGTGCCAGGACAGGAAACATTTGCTGACCTTCCCTGTTCCCTGTGCAACATGATTCTCGCATCCCAGTCACTTTCACATACCTTCGGTACCCCTGAGTCCAAGCAGCTAAAGCTCACAGAGACAGAAGTGTCAGGAAGGAAAACGTTGCAAAAGCACCCCCTTCTCTTATCAGCATATAAATTGTGCACAACAGGCTGCGGCACCGAACCTTCCTTCTCAGATAGACATGCCATCACACTTTTCACTCTTGCAGCTCGGTTGAAAAGCTCCAGCAGCTGCTCCCGCAATAGCAAAAGGTTCTAGAAGTGAAAGCCAGTTTGGGGCTGCACCTTCTCCTTGCCGCATGTAAGCCACACCAAACTCCCTGATGCACTCTGTCCTCCCCTTCTCAAAGGAGTAGACGGTGGCATCAGGACACACCTGTGTCCCAGCAGCTGGGTGCCCAGCCGGGAGCAGGAGCAGGGCTGAGGCTGCTCCCAAAGTTGCCCCGCCCCAATGCCAGAGCCGGACATATGCTGAGGGGGGGCTGGATCAGGCTTTATTGTCCAGCTGCATGCCAGGAGTGAGCACAAAATCTACCTGCATTCTCTGCAGCATGCCATCCTGGAGCAGAGCCATTGCCAAAGGAAGCCGTGAGCCCGTGCCAAGCCAGTGCCGGAGTGGGATCCTAGCAGCACCTGTGGAAGCCGGGAGAGAGGAGCCCACCTGGAGCAGGTTCGTGCAGGATTAATCATCCCGTGGCTTCCCACCAGGGTCCTGTTGCTTCCAAAAGGGCCCACAGTGTCACTGTGGCCCCTCGGTTCCACCAGGTTCCATAGCGTCACTGTGGTGCCCAGGGTTCCGTCAGCTTCGCCAGCATCCCCACGGTCTGCAGAGCTCCCCGAGCTTCTGTGGTGTCACAGTGGAGGCAGGGTTGCATCAGGTTCCATAGCATCAGCACGGTCTCCAGGGCTCCCAGAGGTTCTGTGGTGTCACAGTGGAGGCAGGGTTGCATCAGGTTCCATAGCATCACCACAGTCTCCAGGGCTCCCTGAGCTTCTGTGGTGTCACAGTGGAGGCAGGGTTGCATCAGGTTCCATAGCATCAGCACGGTCTCCAGGGCTCCCAGAGGTTCTGTGGTGTCACAGAGGAGGCAGGGTTGCATCAGGTTCCATAGCATCACCACGGTCTCCAGGGCTCCAAGAGCTTCTGTGGTGTCACAGAGGAGGCAGGGTTGCATCAGGTTCAATAGCATCAGCACGGTCTCCAGGGCTCCCCTGAGCTTCTGTGGTGGTGTCACAGAGGAGCCAGGCTTCCTTGTAGTTCCCCAGCATCACAAAGGCTCTCCTGGGAGCCACGGGTCACAAAGCACCGTGGGCTCTGTGCAGCCCCGCTGTGTCACAATGGCCGCTGGCTTCCACGAGCCCCCGCAGTGTCCCAGTGGGCCCCGTGGCTTTAGGAGTGGGTGGCTGGGAGTTGGTGCCAGCGGCTGGGGGAGCAGCAGCAGGGACTGTGTGTGGACAGTGCCATGGCCACTTGTGTGGCCACTGGTGTCTCTGTGCCAGGCACAGCCGTGGTGTGTAACACCGGCTCTGGGTCCTTTGGCTGTGCAGGTGGCAGTCACGGCCTGGAGCAGGGCTGCTCCTGGGGGACAGCCTGGGGCAGGAGGCTGCTGGAGATTCATTCCCCACACTCCTTGTCATGAGGTGCTCAGAGTGATTGGAAAGGCTGTTGGCAGCAGGCAGTTCTCTGGGTTCAAGCTGTGGAGCTGTCAGCGGGAATGCAAAGGCCAAGCTGCTGAGCCTTTTGTCCTGGTGCCTTTAGTGTGTGAGCAGTCCCTGGTGCCGTTGTCTTTGGATCCTGAGTGTGGGAGAGGCAAGGCTTAGGATGGTGCGTAGAGCTGAGAAGGAAAGTGCCGAGAGCAGCGTGTGTGCTGCTGCTTTGAGGGGTGCAGTTGAAGTTGTAGGCAGCAAGAGCTTTCTCAGCTGGCCCTTTTGTGAGCTCTGCTTTTGCCAGATGACTTCCATCTTACCCTCTTACCATCTTAGCCTCTCATTTTTGCATATCCCAAACCCCCTTCCAAACATCCAGCAGCTGCTTGTAAAGAAGAAGTCCTAGAACAAAAAGCCAGTGCTGCCTTTCATAGCCCCTTTGCTGTCTATGAAGTAGAGGAAAGAAGCTAGTGAGACGCACTTTCTTTCTCAACTCCATAGAGCGCATCCTTCTCTCAAGGTGGCAGAGTCCTTGGCGGAAGTGAAGCATCTGCAGCTGCAGTTCAGACTGAGAGATGTGCCAGGACAGGAAACATTTGCTGACCTTCCCTGTTCCCTGTGCAACATGATTCTCGCATCCCAGTCACTTTCACATACCTTCGGTACCCCTGAGTCCAAGCAGCTAAAGCTCACAGAGACAGAAGTGTCAGGAAGGAAAACGTTCCAAAAGCACCCCCTTCTCTTATCAGCATATAAATTGTGCACAACAGGCTGCGGCACCGAACCTTCCTTCTCAGATAGACATGCCATCACACTTTTCACTCTTGCAGCTCGGTTGAAAAGCTCCAGCAGCTGCTCCCGCAATAGCAAAAGGTTCTAGAAGTGAAAGCCAGTTTGGGGCTGCACCTTCTCCTTGCCGCATGTAAGCCACACCAAACTCCCTGATGCACTCTGTCCTCCCCTTCTCAAAGGAGTAGACGGTGGCATCAGGACACACCTGTGTCCCAGCAGCTGGGTGCCCAGCCGGGAGCAGGAGCAGGGCTGAGGCTGCTCCCAAAGTTGCCCCGCCCCAATGCCAGAGCCGGACATATGCTGAGGGGGGGCTGGATCAGGCTTTATTGTCCAGCTGCATGCCAGGAGTGAGCACAAAATCTACCTGCATTCTCTGCAGCATGCCATCCTGGAGCAGAGCCATTGCCAAAGGAAGCCGTGAGCCCGTGCCAAGCCAGTGCCGGAGTGGGATCCTAGCAGCACCTGTGGAAGCCGGGAGAGAGGAGCCCACCTGGAGCAGGTTCGTGCAGGATTAATCATCCCGTGGCTTCCCACCAGGGTCCTGTTGCTTCCAAAAGGGCCCACAGTGTCACTGTGGCCCCTCGGTTCCACCAGGTTCCATAGCGTCACTGTGGTGCCCAGGGTTCCGTCAGCTTCGCCAGCATCCCCACGGTCTGCAGAGCTCCCCGAGCTTCTGTGGTGTCACAGTGGAGGCAGGGTTGCATCAGGTTCCATAGCATCAGCACGGTCTCCAGGGCTCCCAGAGGTTCTGTGGTGTCACAGTGGAGGCAGGGTTGCATCAGGTTCCATAGCATCAGCACAGTCTCCAGGGCTCCCTGAGCTTCTGTGGTGTCACAGTGGAGGCAGGGTTGCATCAGGTTCCATAGCATCAGCACGGTCTCCAGGGCTCCCAGAGGTTCTGTGGTGTCACAGAGGAGGCAGGGTTGCATCAGGTTCCATAGCATCACCACGGTCTCCAGGGCTCCAAGAGCTTCTGTGGTGTCACAGAGGAGGCAGGGTTGCATCAGGTTCAATAGCATCAGCACGGTCTCCAGGGCTCCCCTGAGCTTCTGTGGTGGTGTCACAGAGGAGCCAGGCTTCCTTGTAGTTCCCCAGCATCACAAAGGCTCTCCTGGGAGCCACGGGTCACAAAGCACCGTGGGCTCTGTGCAGCCCCGCTGTGTCACAATGGCCGCTGGCTTCCACGAGCCCCCGCAGTGTCCCAGTGGGCCCCGTGGCTTTAGGAGTGGGTGGCTGGGAGTTGGTGCCAGCGGCTGGGGGAGCAGCAGCAGGGACTGTGTGTGGACAGTGCCATGGCCACTTGTGTGGCCACTGGTGTCTCTGTGCCAGGCACAGCCGTGGTGTGTAACACCGGCTCTGGGTCCTTTGGCTGTGCAGGTGGCAGTCACGGCCTGGAGCAGGGCTGCTCCCGGGGGACAGCCTGGGGCAGGAGGCTGCTGGAGATTCATTCCCCACACGCTGCAGCTCCTTGTCATGAGGTGCTCAGAGTGATTGGAAAGGCTGTTGGCAGCAGGCAGTTCTCTGGGTTCAAGCTGTGGAGCTGTCAGCGGGAATGCAAAGGCCAAGCTGGTGAGCCTTTTGTCCTGGTGCCTTTAGTGTGTGAGCAGTCCCTGGTGCCGTTGTCTTTGGATCCTGAGTGTGGGAGAGGCAAGGCTTAGGATGGTGCGTAGAGCTGAGAAGGAAAGTGCCGAGAGCAGCGTGTGTGCTGCTGCTTTGAGGGGTGCAGTTGAAGTTGTAGGCAGCAAGAGCTTTCTCAGCTGGCCCTTTTGTGAGCTCTGCTTTTGCCAGATGACTTCCATCTTACCCTCTTACCATCTTAGCCTCTCATTTTTGCATATCCCAAACCCCCTTCCAAACATCCAGCAGCTGCTTGTAAAGAAGAAGTCCTAGAACAAAAAGCCAGTGCTGCCTTTCATAGCCCCTTTGCTGTCTATGAAGTAGAGGAAAGAAGCTAGTGAGACGCACTTTCTTTCTCAACTCCATAGAGCACATCCTTCTCTCAAGGTGGCAGAGTCCTTGGCGGAAGTGAAGCATCTGCAGCTGCAGTTCAGACTGAGAGATGTGCCAGGACAGGAAACATTTGCTGACCTTCCCTGTTCCCTGTGCAACATGATTCTCGCATCCCAGTCACTTTCACACACCTTCGGTATCCCTGAGTCCAAGCAGCTAAAGCTCACAGAGACAGAAGTGTCAGGAAGGAAAACGTTGCAAAAGCACCCCCTTCTCTTATCAGCATATAAATTGTGCACAACAGGCTGCGGCACCGAACCTTCCTTCTCAGATAGACATGCCATCACACTTTTCACTCTTGCAGCTCGGTTGAAAAGCTCCAGCAGCTGCTCCCGCAATAGCAAAAGGTTCTAGAAGTGAAAGCCAGTTTGGGGCTGCACCTTCTCCTTGCCGCATGTAAGCCACACCAAACTCCCTGATGCACTCTGTCCTCCCCTTCTCAAAGGAGTAGACGGTGGCATCAGGACACACCTGTGTCCCAGCAGCTGGGTGCCCAGCCGGGAGCAGGAGCAGGGCTGGGGCTGCTCCCAAAGTTGCCCCGCCCCAATGCCAGAGCCAGACATGGGCTGAGGGGGGGCTGGATCAGGCTTTATTGTCCAGCTGCATGCCAGGAGTGAGCACAAAATCTACCTGCATTCTCTGCAGCATGCCATCCTGGAGCAGAGCCATTCCCAAATGAGGCTGCTGGGATGTGGGGGAATGCTGAGGGCAGGACAGGGGGCTGACAGTGCCCAGACTTTCTGGGGCTATTCCCAGGAGGCCCCAGGGCCTGAGGACAAGGTGTGTCCTCTAAGCCCTTGGTGGAAGATACGCTGCCATGACCCTGGGCACCAAGTCTTGGCTTCTCCTGGACACTGCCAGCCCTGCCAGGGCCCTTGGCCATGTCCAGCACAGCTTGTCCTGCGCTGTCCCACCGCTGCTGCTGTGTCCCTGCAGGCTGCACACTCCCATCTCACTGCCCCACCACCAGCTCTGCCCTGCCACCTCCAGCCCTGGCCTGAGCTGTGCCCAGCCTCACCCTCTGTGCCTTGGGCACACACACATGCCCTGAGCTCATCCTCCCTCTGGGTGCTTCTGCCCCCACGCTGCCCTGGGAGGGACATTTCCTCCTCCTCATGCCCAGTGTCCCCCTGCCCAGCTGCTCTGTGGGGCAGTGCGTGTCTCTCCTGCTGTTCCCTGCCTCCCAGGAAAGCTGTACCATGTGGGGCACGGCCCTTCCAGCAGCCTCCCAGCCCCTCAGCCTTGTTGGACCCTTTCCCCTGAGCAGACAGCAGCAGCATCTCCGTGCTCTGCCCAGCGTGCTCCTTTCGTCACCAAACTGCGGGAAAATAGAAACTGTCCTACACCATCTCTGAAGTGTTAGAGAATCAGGCCCTGTGGAACCAACGAGCCCTTGGGACACAGGAGGATCTCGTGTAACCAAGGGTCAGTTCTGACACTGTAGATCCAAGGAGATCCTTGTGACACTCTGGGGCCTTGTGGAACCCTTCTGCCCTGGTCTCTGCACCAAGGAGACCCTTGTGCCACTACGGGACCTTGTGCAGCCAAGGAGAGCATTGTGAGAGTGCGGGGCCATGGAACCAAGGGACCATTGTGACCTTGTGGGGCCTCATGGACTCAAGGGACCATTGCCACACTGTGGGGCCTCATGGAATGAAGGGTCCATTGTGACACTGCAGAACCAAGGACACCATGGTTACACTGTGGGGCCCATGGAACCAAGGCACCATTGGGACACCCCGTGGCCTCATCCTCTTGAATTTCAACAGATCTGAGGGATGGCAGGACCTGCAGGCAGCACTGAAGGATTCTGGGAAGAACCCTTGATCCCTGCTCCAAAGGAAATCAGAGAAAGACCCCTGGTAAGATAAAGGCACCTTTTCCTTTCCCAGTGTAAACTGTTGACCTGCCTGTAAGGTGCAGCAAAAGCTTTGCAGGGTTTGGTTCAAGGTACCCAAGGTTGGAACAGGGAAGTGTTCGAGTCCCTTCTAAGAGAAGGGTTGGAATCTTTGTGCTATGGCTGCCTGGGATCCATGGAACAAGTGTGTTCTGGCAGACTCTGGGACCTCGAGAGCAATCCCATCCAGGAGCCAGCACTGGACCTGCACCCTGGTGGGAGCAGCATGGTACGGATGGAAAACGGGCAGCTGGGTGTGCAGTGGGAACCTCAACCCAGGTCATAGAAGCCCAGGCTTTAGCTTTGAACACATCAGCACAAAAAGCAGAATGAATGACCTTTCCTAGAAATCACTGAAGGAAAAAAGGTGAACATATGGACTGATTTGAACTCTGGGTTTGGAATAATAGACGCCCAGGGAGCCACATGGAAGGAAAGGGCACAGAGGTCTCCAGTGAGTACAAAAAGAAATCAGTCACCTACTGCAGAGTGTGCCAAAACCAAAAGAAGTGGCCCTGATGCCCTTGTAAAGCCCATGGGTTTGGAGACTCCCCAGTTAATCCAGGGACTCCATTGGCTGACCAAACAGCTCAAGAGGGTGCTGAAAAAGCTCTCCTTGCACTAATACCTAGCAAAAACTTGAATGTTCTGCAACAAAAGCCAGATTCCAGTGATCAGGACAGGCAGTCAGCCCCATCAGCAGCAGCTACGGAAAATCCCAGCAGGTGATTGGTAACCCCGTGTGGGCAGGTAATTGGAGCTCCACAATTAATGTATAATGGAACTAAAACATCAGGAAACACATTAGGAGATGGAGAATATGGTGGCCAGTTTACAAAGGCATCTAGTAAGCACAAAAATGGCAAAAAATAATAGATCAGTTGTTGAGAAAGATGGGATTGGTTTTGAAGGAAGAAGGCTGCCTCCAGGGCTCGTTACATGGGAATCACCAGGTGATTTTGGCCAACTGATTTTGCAGAACTGCCCAGACAGAAGGGGGACTGGCACATTTTGGTATTGGTGGATCCTTTTTCTGGATGGCCAGAAGCTTTCCCATGTGGCACCAACAAGACAAGGGAAGTCTCAGAAGTTTTGCTGCAATGAATATTTAATAGCACTGGGACTAACTCTTGTAAGCCTTAAAAGGTGCATGGTTCTCAACAGATCATTGGGGCTGGACTCGCCTGTACATCCTTTCCAACCAGGAGATGCGGTGTACATCAGAACCTGGAATTTTGGAACAATCCAGCCAAAGTGGAAGGGACCATCTCAAGTCCTCCTGGTAACCTACCCTGCACTCAAGGTAGAAGGAATCAAACTCAGGGTTCATCACATGCGGGTAAAACCAGCAAGCACACATTAAACACAGCAGAAACAAGACTGTCTGACACCATGGAGTTTGGGGTTTTACATCAATCCTATTGTTTTAGGTATTGAATAGGATTTTCTAAGGGGATACTCTTTATTGGATCTAGATGATCAATTATTGTGTAACTATAATAAAAATAGAAACGATGTTCCTGACTTCTGGGAAGAGAAATGCGGTTTTCAAAGTCAGTGCAAGATGTTGGCAGATGACAGAATGTGACCCCTGTAACAGCTTGTTTGCCAACACCAACCTGTGCAGAAAATCCAGTTCCGTGGGGAGCTTCAGTCAGCAATTTGACAAAAATCTGGGAACACTTGTGGAAGGAAATAGCACCCAGGGCACCTGGACAGGGATGGAAGGAGAATATTCCTTACCATGGACACATAAGAACGATACTGCTGAGAATTGTAACATTTCCAAACTGGATCTGGAAATTACCTCAGGAAATATTGATCAGCTGACAGATTGCACTGATAGCCCCTGGAGCTGCCAAATTCCAGCAGTATGGAATCACCCTCAGACAGGACAATGGGAATGTTTCCAGCCAGTTCAGGGGTGTCTGGGCTGGGAAGGGAGCCCAGGCCTTCCACGGGACCCCTTACAGGTGGGTATAAAATATCCTGATTTAACAAGGTCAAGGCCAAAGGATCCCAGGACAAAGGAAAAGTGGGATTGCCCTGGGACAGACACTTGAGCTGTTTGGAATCCTGAGGTGCAGCAGCTCCTGGCTGTGGCCCAGGCTCTGAGGCTAGGCTGTGTTTGTAGAAATGATTCTGCCTTTCTCAGTGACACCTGGGCTCAGCCAACAAACAGCAAGCCTTGGAGAGGCACAGAGTGTCAGCAGGATGCGGTCAGATCCTTAGGAGCCCCAGGATGGGTGGGAAGTGATGGAATTTGGAGCACACGTTTGGCCCTGGGAGAATCAGGAGCACCATGGACACTGGGGGTATTAACGTTCCGTCCCTCGTGCAAGGAGTCACCACCGGGAACCCAACTGTGGGGAAAGGTTAAAGGGGATGGAACTTGGAAACATCCCAGTGCGGGAACTACAGCGGGATGGATTTTAGAATTCATCTCTGCTCCGCAAAGATCTGCCTTTAGGAACAGAGCAGCCACACACCATTGGGCTCTGCAGATGGAAACCTGAGTGAATGCAGCTCCTTTGGGGCTTGCTGAAATAAAGGAACAATTGCCAGCCACAGCTAAAATGACTTTACAGAGCAGATTGGCTTTAGCCCTATTGCTGTTACATGGACAGGGAGTATGTGGATTCTTGAACTGAAACAGCAACACTTGTTGTGTGCACATTCCAAATGTGATGCTGGATTGGATGATCGGGTAGAGAGGATAAAATCAGTTGCTGCATCCAGCAGGGAATTAAGGGGAGGATTAGACAGTAACTGGATAAAATATTTCAAGGACTTGGATTTTCTCTGACTGATGGTTGGCCTGACTTTTGCAAAGTCTAACTGGGATCCCAGCAATACTTGTGCTTGTGACACTTGCTTTGAGCTGTGTAAAGAACATGGTTGTGAAAGCAGCTGAGGAACTCGTGGGATGTGAGTAAAGGAGCAGAGTGAGGCTTACGAAGGCTTGAAGGGAAGAGAAGCTTCCCAACCCTCCAAGGGGGGAAATTTACCAGATGAAAAACCGTTTGCACCTGGTGGGTTCATACAATGCTTCTTCTCCAAAAGCCACTGGCCATGGAACCGCACAAGGCTGATTCTGTAGGCAGCAACCAGCCCAGGTGTGCCAACTTTCACCAGTTCACTGGGCAGTCAGGGCTGGCTTTGGGGTCACCGACCACCAGGGACCCCCAAAGAGAGCCCCAGGGCAGAAGAACGGATGTGCAAAGGGGTGGGGGAAATATGCAATGATTTTGGGGAAATGATTGTCGTGTGTGTGTTTATTGTGGGACAGTCTGGGAATGAGTCTGTGAAACACAGTCTGCAAACAGGAACATTCCTGACCTCGGCACACATGACTTTGGGAGGGGCTCTCCCCTCGTGCATCCGGCCCAATAAAGAATGCTGCTGCTTCGTGCTGCGCTGATGCTGAGGAGGTTTTGTTTCCCTGAAGTTTTGGTAACACCTCTGTGCCTGTGTCACAGAGCCACAGAGCAGCTGTGATGTCAGAAAGGGGCTGTGTGACATCACAGGGTGGCTGTATGACATCATAGAGTCTACGGCGACATCATGGAGCAGCTCTGTGACATCAGAGAGTGGTGCTGTGACATCATAGAGTTAGCTGTGACATCACAGATTGGGCTCTGACATCACAGGGCAGACTATGACATCACAGAGATGGCTGTGACATCACAGGGTGCTGGTGTGACATCACAGTGCAGAGTTGTGACATCACAGATAGGACTGTGACATCACAGGGTGCTTGTGTGACATCACAGAGTGGTTGTGTGACATCACAGGGGAGCTGTATGACATCATAGAGTCTGCTGTGACATCACAGAGCTATCACAGTGATATCACAGAGAGGACTGTGACATCACAGATGGGTGGCATGACATCACAGAGTGTCTATGACATCACAGGGTGTCTATGACATCACAGGGTGGCTATGTGACATCACAGAATGAGTTTTGACATCCCAGGTTGGCTGTGGGACATCCCAGGGTGGCTGTGTGACATCCCAGGGGGTTGGATGCCATGGCAACCCTCATCAGTTCCAGTTCCCTTGGAAACCCCCCCAGGACCCATTGCTGCACTCAGGGTCCGTGGCCACTTGCCCGCAGACCTGGGCTGCCCTCGGCTGCCATGGCAGCCCTCAGGACAGAGCGGTGCCGGGGCTGGTGCCAGCTACAATTGCACTGACACTCGCTGATGCCACGGCAGCGGCCACAGGGACCCGTTCCTCACTTTGGTGCCATGGACACCAACGCTTGGCCCCGCTGCCATGGGGATTGGCACGGTCACCTGCACTCAGGGCCCGTGGCTGGGCACTGCTGCCATGGACACGGGCACTGAGCCCTGGGCCACAGTCGGCTGCCATGGCCACCAGCCCAAGGTCCCGTGGCCAGGGCCAGGGCCATGGAAAGGAACCCGTGGAGCCGTGGTGATGGTGGATGGCCATGGGGTGCTGCTGTGGGCTGGGGCAGAGGGAATTTCCTTGCCAGGCCTTTCTCTGGGGCTGTGTTTGGCTCTGTGCTGAGCACAGCGTTGCTCACACGGAGATGGTTTTGTTCTTGCTGAGCTTGCACAGAGCCAAGGCCTTTCCTGCCCCTCGTCCGGCCACGCTGGGGAGGGGCTGGGGGTGAGGGGGAGCTTGGCAGGGGTCACAGCCAGGACAGGTGACCCCAACTGACCCCAGGGATATCCCAGACCACAGGACATCATGGCCAGTGTATAAAGTGGGGGGAACAAGGAGGAAGGGGGGGACATTTGGAGTGAGGGTTTTTGTCTTCCCAGGTAACACTCAGGCAGGATGGGGCCCTGTTTTGCTGGTGGGCAGGGTCAGCACCAAAGACACAGACCCTACTGAAGGGATTGTGCAATTTATAAAATGCAAATCTGCAAAGAATTACAAAAGCATAAGCTCAGCAAAGCACATAATCATTAGCAAAGAATCACAGCAGGAACAGCTCAGCAATGCCCCCAGTCATCAGTGCCAAAGATTGCCTGCAGTGATTAACCAAGATCCAGCCCCAGTGACCCTCAGACTTTACCATCACCCAGAGCCACCCATCAGCTGGGGGAAGCTGTCCCAGCCAAGGACTGGAGAGCCACTCCCGGACACTGGGAATTCCTGCAGCTGCCTCCAGCCACAGCTGAGGCTCCAACCCCGCTGGGAGAGGGCCCAGCTTTGACAGTGCTGGAGAAACAAACTGACAGCACTTCTAGTGCAGGAACATCTGCTTTCATCCTCCTCTTGGCTTCCTCCTAAGCCTGGCCAGGGCTCAAGGAGGAGCCAAGGGAGCTGACTTTGACCATACAGCCCCAAACAAGGCCAGATGTTGGATTTCACGGCCTTGTCCCAGCCGCCCGCAGTGCCCAGGCCGTGCTGGCTGTGCTCAGAGCAGGGCCCAAAGCTGCCCAGCATTGCTGCCTTTGGGAGCAGAGCAGGAGGGCAGGACATGTGCCCAGCCTGCAGCCAGCCATGGCACAGCCACCTCCTCAGCAGCTGCCCAGAGCCCAAAAGCAGTTTGGCAGCCACTGAAGAATTCCCTGCAGCCGCCCCAGCAAAGGGGGAACCTTTGGTGCCCGGCCAGGCCGTGCCATGCCCAGCTCTGGGAGCATCCCCCTGGCTCTGGACTCACCTGCACACTGGCCGTGGAGCGTGTCTTTGGAGAAGGTGCCAGAATCAAAGTCCATCATCTTCAGCTGCCACTGGCCAGCTCCAGGAAGAGGTTGTCGTCCTTGAGCTCGTCCTTGGTGGCTCCAGCAGCAGCAGCCCCACCTGGTACAGCTTCTCCAGGGGCTCCTTCTCCTTCCCTGGGGCCACACCAGGCTCTCAGGGTTCTGCCCAGGGCCCCAGCCATCAATGAACCAGACAAACAAAACCAGGGGGGATGGTGGCCACCAGTGCTTGCCAGAGCAGGCCTCCAGCTCAGCTGCAGCCCAAGAGCTGCGTGTTCCCTTCTGATGCTCCCTGCTCAGAGCTACAGACAGGACAAAATAGTCTGCTTTGCTTTGCCACTGATTGCCAAGAGCTGTGTGGGGCTGTTACCTGCCAGGCCCCTGGATCACACTGTGCCCGTGGGTCCCTGCCATCCTCTAGGGCACATGAACACCCTGCAGCCAAGGAGCACTGAAGAGCTCTTCCAAGGACGGCCTGTCCAAGGGCTGCATGGACAAGCACCTCTTAAGAACATCCTGGCACTCTGGGCACAGAAACCAGAAACCACCAGGCAGCTGCAGAAGGATCCCACCCGCTTTGGCCCCCGTTCCCGTGCCCAGGCCATGCTGGCTGTGCCCAGAGCTGGGCCTAAACTTGCCCATGGATTCTGTGCTTTGGAGGGCAGCAGGAGAGCAGGACATGTGCCACCTGCTCAGAGCTGACAGAGCGGGATGCTCCTGAGCCCGCTGCTGGCTCCCAGCACTGCTATTCCCCCCGTGCCACAGAGATGAGGGATCCACACAAAAGCAACCAGACCAGGAGCCGACACTTTCATTGCCTGCCAGAAATGGGTCTCATTTTGCTCTGCATTCCTTTCCTAGCAGGTCTTATCTATTAAAAACAAGAGAAAAAAGAAAAGAACCAGAAAAAGTATGAGAGATAAAAACAAAACCCAAATGTGGAAAGAAAAGTCTTCTGCAACTTTGGATTCAGAGGGAATTGATATTTTTTAAAAGAGAACTCAGTTATTTATCTTTTTTTTGTTTCATTCAGTACTTGCATTGTTTTCCTTCCTTCCTTCCTTCCTTCCTTCCTTCCTTCCTTCCTTCCTTCCTTCCTTCCTTCCTTCCTTCCTTCCTTCCTTCCTTCCTTCCTTCCTTCCTTCCTTCCTTCCTTCCGTCCCTCACAAGCCACTTCTCACCCCATTGAAGGGGTGCAAAGCAGCAGGATCCCCTCCCAATTAGGGTCCTCTCACCCTCCCAAAATGTGGGGATTTCACCTCAGCCCCCCAAATTGCGGGGGGTTTATGGCACTTTCCCCAAATTCACTGCAACCTCCCAGAAGCCACTTAGAGGCCCTAAAATTGTCAAAAAGCAGCAGGTGCCTCCCCAAAAGCAGCTCCTGGTTTTCCTCCCTGGAGTGCCCCACTCCAAGTGTTCAAACCACCCCATCAATCCCAAACTTCATCCCACCCCCATGATGCAACCCCCATCCCATCCCATCCCATCCCATCCCATCCCATCCCATCCCATCCCATCCCATCCCATCCCATCCCATCCCATCCCATCCCATCCCTCCTGGACACCAATTCCCCTTCTGTGGCTCCTGACTCCCCACAGCCAGGCCTTGGGGCTGACGGATCGAGCCATTTGGGGCTGCCATCGACACATTGGGGCTGGGATTGAGTTTATTGGAGGCACCCGCTCAATCCCTCCATCCCAAATGGGAGCTTGGAACCTCTCCTCAGCCCTTGCTGTGCCCATGGGCTCACCTCAAGTCCCAAAATGAGAGCCAGGGCCCCACAGCCCATTCAGAACCTCTCAACATTGCCAGAAACAGCAGCATCCTTCCCAAAATGGGCTCCCCGGCTCCCTGACAATAGGTCCCCCTTCCAAGCACCAGAGCCCCCCTCTCAGAACCCCTCCCTAAGCATTGGGGGGCACCCCAAAAATGCCTCAGGAATGGGACATACCCTAAAATCCCTTCAGGAATGTGGGATACCCCAGAACCCACTCAGCAACGGGGTCCCCCCGGCCTCATCATGCGCAGCCTTCAGCTGGCTCAGCCAGAGCCCATCCCGCCCTCAGCAGCCCCAGCCCAGCCCAGCCCTCCTGGGCAGGAAGCCCCAATGGCCGAGCCGGCCTGGGACACTTGCAGGGATGCGGGGGCAGCCGCAGCTTCTCGGGCCAGCCTGTGCCAGGCCCTGAGCGCCCTGCCAGGGAACCATTGCTGCCCCACATCCCATCTCAGCCTGCCCTCGGGCAGCGGGAAGCCGTTCCCTGGGGCCCGGCCCCGCAGGCCCTTGGCAAGAGTCTCTCTCCCCCAGCAATTGCTGCTCCTCCCTGCTGCGGGGCCCGAGCTGCAAGTTGATTTTCTGCCGCTGGCCCCGGCCCAGCCCCGAGCCAGGGCCAGCACCTTGCCCTGGAGCTCTGCGGGCGCTGCGTTTGTGCGGCCGCAGCGCAGCGGCCGCAGCTCGGAGCTGCCCTTTGTGTCCCCGCCGGCAGCTGGCAGAACTGGCGGGGCCGGGCCAGGGCCGGGCCAGCCCCGGCCTTCCCGGCTCTGCGACACAGCGGCGGCAGCCCCAGCCTTCCAGCCCTGCACACGCTCCCACACAAGCGTCCAGAGCCGCGGCCACCCAACGCAACTGACCGGCCGCTGACCCCCCAGCCTGGCCTGATGGCCATTCCTCTGCCCACACCTCGGCCAAGCTCCCCTTGGCCACCTCCTGAGCCACAGTGCCACAGACAAGTGGCACATACAGCTACAGAGCTCTGCAGGGAAGAGCTGGCAGGGAACGTTCATTCAACAGAAAAACCACCAAGAAAAAGAGAACTCCCCCCAGCAGAGCTGTTCCCTCCTGCAGTAGTTACACCTGCACACGCACAGCACCTGAGACTGCAAGCAATGAGCATTCCCTGGGCACATGTGCAGCCCAAGCAGCTCGAGGACAGCCTTGCAGCAGGACTGCTCTCAGCTGAGCCAAAAAGGCCCCTCTGGCAGCTGCAGGGCCATTGCAAAGGGCAAGGGCCAGAGCCTCAGCCCACGGGGGAGGAAAGGGCTCTGAATTCCCCTGCCCTGGCACCTCAACCCTGTTCCCAGGCTGCTTCCCACACAGGATTCCTCTGGAGGACTGTGAAAAGCTGAGAAGCAGCTCTGGCTTCTCCACTTTCCATGTCCTAGAGCTGCCTGGCAGAAGAAATGGAGGGACAGCTCTGGTGGCACAATCCCTCCCGGCCCAGGGCACAGCGCTGGGAAGGTCTTTCCATGCTGAGGCTTTGCTGCGGCCAAGGAAAGCTCCTGGCTCAAGGTCACCTTTCCTGCTGGGCCAGACCCCCCGAGTGGCCCAGCAGCAGCAGAGAATTCCAGCACAGCCCCGGCACGGGCAGGGCGGCCCTGGGCGGGCTGCGGGAGCTGGCAGCGCCTGAGCTCAGAGCAGCTGAGCCCGGGGGCTCTTGGCCAAGGCTGAGGCCCAGCGAGCATTTCTCAGGTCACAGGGCGGCCTGGAAAGGTGCTGGGGGGGATAATTCACCCCTCAGTGCGGTCCCAGTGGCTCCCAGTATTTCCATGTCCCTGGTCCCAGTGCTGCTCCCAGCCCTGATCCGTGGGGATGGGAATGTCCCGCTCCCTTCCTGGGGCAGGCTCACACCTGAGCCAGGTGTGCAGGGCAGAACCTTGCCCTGAGCCCAAGCCCTGTCTCCCCTGCAGGATCTGCTTCCCATCGGCCTCTTCCTCCTGCGGCCCCACGCCCAGCTCGGTGCTGAACGAAGGGCGCTGGGCCGGGGTCATCCCCCGGCAGGGGCTGCGCACCCCCTCTGCCCCCTCCCCAAATTCCCTCCCGGGGCAGCAGGGGCTGGCTCAGGAGCCCTGGGGCTCCTGGGGCTTCGTGCTTTCCTTCCTAAGGAAAAGAACCGTCCTTCTCATCCAGGCTCCCATGGCCAAAACTGAAATTCTACCTCCCAAATTCTGTCTATCCAAGGATTGCTCCCAGACAAAAGCTGCCATGAGAGACAGGTCTGGCTGCCCTCACCCATGGTGGCCACCTCTCATCTTCTTCCTAAACTCTTGGACTTTGTGCTTTACTTTCATGTGGAATAAACCCATCCTTCTCAACAAGGTGCCCATGGCCAAAATTGGGATTCCACCTCCCAAATTCCCAATATCCAAGGGCTGCTCCCAGACAAACCTGCCAGGACAGACAGATGTGGCTGGCCTTGGCCTCTGGTGGCTGTGTCTCATCTGCCCCTGAAACCCTGGGGCTCGGTGCTGCCCTTCCTCTGGAGACCACTGTGACCCCGCGTGGCCTCGTGGAACCCAGGGGCCGTTGTGACCCTGCAGGGCTGGTGGCACCAAGGGAACCATTGTGACCCTGTGGCGTTCCATGGAGCCAAGGGGCCACTGTGGCACTGCTGGGCCCCAAAGAACCGAGGGGCCTTTGTGACAGGGCAGCTGGGGAGGTCCAGAGTGGACACCAGGAGAAAGGAATTTCCCTCCCAGGCAGGGCTGGGGTGCAACACGTCCCCCAGAAGGAGCCTGGAGCAGCCCAAGGCTTTGTGTGCCCAGGTAGAGGCAGGCAGGACGCAGAGCTGCCGGCAAAGGAAGGGGCCAGCCAGGTGGGGCAGCCGGGGGGATGAGGACAGCCTGCAGGGACAGAGGCGCAGGGCAGGGACAGCGTGGCACAGCCTGGGCTGCAGAGGGCAGAGGGATGGGCAGCAGCTGCAAGGCCCTGACAGAGCCAACTTGTGCAGCCCTTTGGCCACGGCTGCTGGCCCTGGCCCTGAGGCCAGCAGGAGACAAGTGACCCTTGCAGCCCTGGGGCCTCAGTGCCTCCTTGTCCCTGCCCAGCAGCCTGGCAGGGGCCGCCCCATGGTGCTGCCCTGGGCACTGCCCATCCCCACTTCCCAGTGCCCCGGCAAGAGCCCTGAGCACTGAGGGAGGGACAGGATCTGCCTTGCCAGGGGCTGGGGCTCAGGCCTTGGCCCTTTGCACTCAGGGAACACAGCCAGGTTTGCTCAGCACCAGAGACACCTTTCCCTTGCTTGTCCCCACCTGCCATCGCTGCCTCCAGAGTTCTGCTCTCACTGGAACCTGGGGACACTTTCACGTGAGTCGTGTCCTGATGGGACCCATTAAAAGTTCAAGAAACTTTGGACTTTGAATCTTTGAGTTCTTGAGAAGTTTTTTGAAGACGCTCTGAGGGACTGAGTCTGATGTGAACAACACCAAAGGCCTGAGAGGGTCATTAAAGTCCTTGTGCTGCTGCTGTGCTGCTGAGCTGGGCCGGGCTCCTGGCACAGAGGGAACTCTCAAGCTCCTGGCAACCAGCGAGAGCTTCAAAGAGGCAGCTCTGCTGAGGAGCAGCTCCTCTGCCTGCCCAGCAGGGCTGAGGGCACTGCCTGCAGGTACCTGGGAGGAGTGAGCAGAGAGCTAGCTAAAGCAGCTGGAAGGACAGCTCTGAACTCATTCGTGGAGAAACCTTCACAGCGTGGGACACAGTGAGTCTCTGGCTGCAGGGATCCTCTAGAGCTGGCCCATGACACGGCTGCCATGGCTGTGAGGATGGCTCTGCTGCCGTTCCTGCCTTGGGGGAGGATGTGCTGCAGAGCGGGGCTGCCCTGGGCACTGTCAGAGGGACAGGGCAGGACGGCTCCTGCTGCCAGGGCCGGCTGCAGGCTCTGAAGGTGGGCAGGAGCCAGGGGTGCCCAGGGCTGTCCTGCAGAGCAGCTCCTGCAGCCCTGAGGGCTCTTTGCCAGGCCAGGGCATCTGCCACCTGCCAGGGGCAGCTCTCAGCCTGCCTGGGAGCTCCCCATGGGCTGTGGGGAGGAGTTGGAGGTGGAAGGAGCGGCCCCCCTCAGGGCAGACTCCTCCTGCTGGGGAGGTGGTGCTGCATGGCCAGAGCTGCTCTCAGCTTTCTCCTCAAGGGAAGGGAAAGGGGCTCTCAGGTTTGTCTGTGTCACTGAGACTCCTGCACTGCTGCCCTGGGGATCAGCAGCTCTGCCTCAGATCTCCCTCAGGAAGTGCCTCCTCACACTCCTCTGCCTGCAGACAGCACCAGCAGCACCTTGGCTTGCAGCATCTCCCTTTGTCTGAGCTGCCCTTCAGGCCCTGCTGCCAGGGAGATGCCCCTGGGCAGTGCCCTGTGCTGGGAGGGCTCTGCAGGGCAGAGCTGAGCCCCCAGGGCTGGGCTGGGCTCTGGCAGCACTGGCAGGGACAAGCCTTGGACCCAGAGAAACAGCTGCCAGGAGGCACAACTGCAGGCAGCAGAGAGCCAGAGCAACCACAGCTGCACAGGGAAAGGAAGAAGGGTTTAGAGCAATGGTTTTGAAATTGGGGCCTTCAAAAAGTCACTTTATTTTTCAAGCCCATTTTAAGTACAATCACCAGGAAATAGAGGGAGGTGAAATGAGCAAAGGGCACCTGTGTGGGGACCAGCAGGTCCGACTGCACTGGGGCACAGGGAGCCCTGTTTTCCCTCTGGGCCCCCAGTGTTCAGGCTGAGAGCAACGCTGAGGATGAGGCAGCAGCACAAACCTGAGCTCAGAAATCAAAAAGCTTAGCCAAGTTCTGTCACAGGAGGAGAAGTTGTTTTGAGGGGATTCCTAAGAAAATAGCATAGGATTGACTCAGGGGAATCTGTCCCAGCTTGTCAATGCCTTCTTCCAACAGTCCAGAGTGCAGAAATGTCCAACAGCAGCTCCATCAGGCACTTCCTCCTGCTGGCATTGGCAGACACGCGGCAGCTGCAGCTCCTGCACTTCTGCCTCTTCCTGGGCATCTCCCTGGCTGCCCTCCTGGCCAACGGCCTCATCATCAGTGCCGGAGCCTGCGGCCAGCACCTGCCCAGCCCCGTGTTCTTCTTCCTGCTCAGCCTGGCCCTCAGCGACCTGGGCTCCATCTGCACCACTGTCCCCAAGGCCATGCACAATTCCCTCTGGGCACCAGGCACCTCTCCTACTCAGCATGTGCTGCTCAGGTGTTTTTCTTTCTGTTCTTCATCTCAGCAGAGTATTCCCTCCTCCTCATCATGTGCTACGACCGCTACGTGTCCATCTGCAAAGCCCTGCACTACGGGGCCCTCCTGGGCAGCAGAGCTTGTGCCCACATGGCAGCAGCTGCCTGGGCCAGTGCCTTTCTCTACACTCTCATGCACATGGCCAATACATTTCCCTTGCCCCTGTGCCAGGGCAATGGCCTGGGCCACTTCTTCTGGGAAATCCCACACATCCTCAAGCTCTCCTGCTCCAAATCCTACCTCAGGGAACTTGGGCTCATCGCTGTCAGTGTCTGTTTGGTATTTGGCTGTTTTGTGTTCATTGTTTTCTCCTATGTGCAGATCTTCAGGGCCGTGCTGAAGATCCCCTCTGAGCAGGGCCGGCACAAAGCCTTTTCCACGTGCCTCCCTCACCTGGCCATGCTCTCTCTGTTCCTCAGCACTGTTATATTTTCCTACCTGAAGCCCCCCTCCATCTCCTCCCCATCCCTGGATGTGGCAGTGTCAGTTCTGTACTCGGTGCTGCCTCCAGCCCTGAACCCCCTCATCTACAGCCTGAGGAAGCAGGAGCTCAGGGATGCCCTGAGGAAAAGGATCACGGCCGGTTTTCAGCAGCAATAAACTCTCATTCTCCTGCAGAGCTGCTCTGATGTGACTCATTAATGCCCACTCTGTGTCCTGTGTTTGTTGCTGCTGACACAGGTGTTACGCTGCTGTGAATTTGTTCACACAAAAATCTTTGTCTGTTCCATTTTTAATTTGGTATTTGCCTTTCCAGTGTGACCCAGAGACTGTAGAAACGGGGAGCTGCACTACAGTATGTGTGTGCTGGAACAAAAGAAAGAAGCCTGTGTTGTCTTGTTTCCCTGACATCTTTCCTCCCTGACTTCTCTGGAGCTGCAGGGTCGGTGCCTCTGGGCAGAGCTGGGGGAGAAAAGAGTCCCAGCAGGAGAGCACTGCCAGGGAGCCCCAGGACTTCTCCTCCGTAACTCCTCTTCCTTCCCTTCCACACTCCCCTGCAGAGCCCCTGTGTTGGTTTCAGGCCTCAGGGCTCTGTCAGCTGGGTCCCAGTCCTGCTGTGTGACTGCCCAGGGACTGCAGGCAGGGACAGGCCGTGGGCACTGCTGGGACAGAGCTGGGCTCTGCAGCAGCATTTCCATCATGCGAGGGCATCTCCCCAGTGCAGGGCCTGAAAGCTTCAATCTCCTTCCCAATTTTGTCTCCAGGATGTGCCCAACGCAGCACCCTGGAGAGGAAACCAGCCCTGAGCAGCAAAGGGTGGCAGTGCTCAGGGTGGGGGCACCCAGCAGTGCCCTGGCAAAGCCAGCGCCGCTGCCAGCAGGGGCCTCTCTGCCCAGCTCACAGAGGTTGTTCTTCCCTCCATGGAGGGACATCCAGGGACCGGGTCAGGGCTCCGTGTTTGCAGTGCACAGACAAGACACAGCCCTGAACACCCTGTGTGGGGGGGGGGACATAAACCCAGCGAGCACAAACACCTTCAGCTGTTCCTGGAGTTCCCAGAGAGTGCCGTCCCCTGGGAACCCCCTGGATGCGGGGCTGGGATGAGCTCCTGTGCACAGAGCTCCCCGTGCCCATCCCTGCGGCCGTGGGGCACCTCGGGCAGGGGCAGGGCAGGGTGACACCCGCAGGGCTGAGCTCCCTGCCAGGCTCTGGCAGCGGCAGCAGAGCCCAGGGAGCCCCTGCCCGTGCTGCAATGAACTGTCTGTGAGCGTGCCAGGGAAGGACTCGTGTCCCTGAGCAGCCCTGGGGCTGTGAGCAGGGCATGAGCCCAGCTCAGGGGTGGGCACCCGACAGAGCCCTGACGCTTCTGGGTGTGCCCATAAGAGAAGGCTTGGGCAAGGTGACCGTGGTAAAACCTCTCTGTCCATCAAGTGACAACCAAGTGTCTCTGGCACTGTCCCTCCCCAGCCAGGCACCGGGAGAAAATAAGCTGAGAAAACTGTGAGTCACCATGAAGAGAGATTAATGGTTAGGGAAAGGAAGTAAAGAGCAAAGGCCAAATGCAGAAGCAAAGAAACCACAGGGAGGCAAGAATTCAGTGCATGGAGTGGCTGCCTTGGAAGACAAATGGATCAATATAGAAAATCCAGACACCCTCTCGCCCCCTTCCTTTCCCCCAGTCCATTGCTGACCCTGACGTCCCATGGAATGGGAGATCCCTTGGGTCAGTCCAGCCCAGCTGTCCCCTCCCTGTGCCCTTGGGAACACTTGCCCACCCCCAGCCCATGGTTTGGGGGGGCTGCAGAGACGCCTCATGCGGGGCCAGCCCTGCTCAGGGACAGCCAAAGCCTTGGGCTGGGACCAAGCCCGCTGCAGCCACAAGTGGCAAGCACAGCAGCCCAGGGGCTGCTCTGGACAAAGGCAACTCCAGCCCAGCCACAGCCTGGCCAAGGGGGCTCAGGGGGCTCTTCCCACCTCTGTCATTCCATGAATCTTCTCCCTGCAGAGCTCTGTGGAGACACAAGTGACAGAGAGGCAGAAGCAGAGCTATAAAATGCACCAGTACAAACACAGCAGCTCCTGTGAGGAATGAACCCTCCCAGGGCAGCGCTGGGGCAGGAGAAGCACCCAGAGGGAGGATGAGCTCAGGGCATGTGTGTGTGTCCAAGGCACAGAGGGTGAGGCTGGGCAGAGGTCAGGGCAGGGCTGGCAATGGCAGCGCAGAGCTGAGGGCAGCGAGATTGTCCATTGGGACACGACGCAGCCTCATGGAACTCAGCAGGCCCCTGTGCCAACATGGAATCTCATGGAAACACGGCTCCACTGACAAGGCGGGGCCTCAGAGGACGCAGGTGCCACTGGGCCATTGCCAGCTCCTGTGGAATCCAGCGTCCATAGTGACAGCTGACAGCGCAGCCTCAGGGCTACATGGGGACCATTGTGACAATCTCATGGAACCAAGGGTCACTTGTGACAGAGAGGGGCCACATGGAACACAAGGGCCACTGTCGTGGTTTGACACTGTCTCAAATATCAGGTAGCCATGAAAATCATCACGAAGGGCTCATGAGTTGAGATAAGGATTGGGAGAAAAACATTCTAAGTTCAAAACAGGCTCAAACTTAAAGGCATAAAGTAAATTTATTATTAACGGAGTAGGATAATGAGGAAGAAAATAAGCCTTTCAAACACCTTTTTTCCTCTCCATCCCCTCCCTCTTTCCCTCCGACAGCGCAGGGAGACAGGGCCTGGGAGTGTTCAAGCCAGTTCATCACTCGAGATCTTTCTTCAGTTCCCTCAGGGAGGGGAGTCTCTTTCTTCTGCTCTGCCATGGGCTCCTTCCCACAGGAGACAGTTCTCTGTGCACTTCTCCAGCGCGTTTCTAATTTCACGAGTATCAATCCCTCCCAGCCTGCTGTAACGTGAGTCCCTCCCACGGGCAAAACGGTCTTCCCAAAACTGCAGGTGTGGTCATTAGTCCATGGGGTGTAGTCTTTTAAGGATCAGCTGCTTCAGTTCGGAAGCAAGAGCCCTCTTTCTCTATCTCTGGAAGCAGGAGCCCTCTCTCCCTGTTCAGGTCTCCCCCTGGATTACAGCTTTTGTAGCACCCAGCCGCTCCGCTGTGAGCACCTTTTCCCACGGGCTGGGAGTGGATCTCTGCATCCCCCCGTGGACTTCATGGATCCCAGGGAGACAGTTTGTTTTATCCCAGTCCTCAGCACGGCTTGCAGAGAAAATCTCGACTCCGACGCTGGGAGCATCTCCTGCCCCTCTTTCTTTCCACTGACCTTGGTGCCGTCAAGTTGTCTTTCTCTACATGTCCTCACTCCCTCCTCTTTCTACAACTAGGAGGAAAAAACTGCTGCTTGTAAATGATGTGTAAACATGTTAAGAATAACCTTTCTATGCAGATATTAACTAGTTAACATTATAACTGGGGTCAAAGTAACAAGATGCTAATATAGCTTGAGTTATAATGAAAAGCGGACAGAACTCCACTACTAAATAAGTAGTAAAGTAGGTGGGTATGCTTTATTCCAGCGCTGGGACGCACGGGGGATCGCTCCTCCAAAATCACGCGTGCCGACAGCTGCATTCAGCTCGGTATTTACTGGGTTACAAGTTCCATATTCATTAAGTTTCCTAACAAACTTATACATATTCATCACCTAGCCCCGCCCAGCCTCGCTTGGTTTTATTGTGAACTCAAAAGTCATTTACATCCGCGTAGCGCTTGTGCAGTGTTGTTTGGTGGTTGTGGTAGGGGTCTTCCGAGGGTCTTTTGATGAAGTCAGGGGGAGTCTTCCTCGTCTGAACTTTTCACCTTTCTCTCCTGCGCATGCTCTTTTATACCTTTGGCCTGGGTTTAAGCTTTGGCACTGGTTTGAGCTAGTTTTGAGATGAGGCAGGATGTCTGTCTGAGACTCCCGCTGGTCTTATCAGCGGTCTCCTATCTTTTCTTCCTGCTCTGCTATGCTGACCAAGCTAGATGCATTGCTCCTGACAAACAAATTCTTCTGCTCCCCATCCCCCTGATTCACTGGTCCCAGTGTATCCTGGTGTCCCATTCTCTCCCAGTTCATCCCATTCTGTCCCAGTCCTTTCCGGTCCCTTCCCGACAGCCACCGCCGTTTCCTGTATCTGTGTTCCCCTCCCCCCCCAAGGCTGCCCCCCCACCCCCCAAGATGCTGACGGGGATCGGGGGCTTCGTGTTGGCCTTCGTCTTCCTGGCGCTGGGGCTCGGCTTCTACCTGCACAAGCAGGTGATGGGAGGGGCCCGGGGGTCGCGTCCCCCCTCTCCTGGAGCTCTGTGCTCCCCCGGGGCCCCCCAGCCCGGTGTCACCCCCTTTGCTCTGCCCACAGAGCTCCTGAGCCGCCGGTGGCCGCAGCCCCTCCCCGTGGCCTCGGGCCCGGCCAGGACCCCCCGCTCCATCCCCGCGCTGATTTTGGGGGTCGTGTGTCCCCCCCAGCCCCGCTGTCACTCTGCCCCTGCCCGGCTGCTCCCAGTGTTTCCAGGAAGGCTTCCCAGTTCGCCCCGGTCCCGTTTATTGGGAAACAGTGGGAAGGGACTTTGGGGGATCCCGCGGGGGGACCGAGAGTGGAGGGGGCAGAACCGGCCCCAGGATGGATCGAGAATGGGGACCCCCGTGTGTCACCCCTGTGTCACCCCCCCCCCGGGGGGCCCTTGGGAGGCACCTGAACCCCAAATCGGCACCCAGCGAACCCCAAAGGCGCAGAGACCCCCCCCTAAGCCGCCCCACAGCCCCCAACGACCAACCAAAATCCCCCGCGAGTATCAGATAATCAGAGAAGGCGTTGAACAACCTTCAGCCAATCAGAGCGCGCGGCGCTGGTGACTCACCAGTTGCCAGGCAGACCCGCAGCGCTCAGCGCTCCCCACCCGGACCCCGCCTGCGCCCCCCCTCGCTCCCAGCGCCCCCCGCCAGGGGAATTTGAGGAGGGGGCGCGTGGGGGGCGCCCAGGCCGGGCCCAGAGCCCAGCGCTGCCCCAGCCCGACCTCTCCCGGCTCCATCCCGGCTCCTCCCGCGGGATGCGACCGCGCTGGGAAAACGGGGGGCCAAGGGTGGGCGCTGGGCCCGGGGGGAGCAGGAGAAAGGATGGGAGAGGAGGAGAAGGAGAAGGAGAAGGAGGCACCTTTTAATGATATTTTACTGAGTCTCATTTTTTAGAGACCGGGATCAATACTCCCCAGCCGTCAGGGCGAGTCCCTCAGGGCTGCGGGGCCCTGCTGCCGGCTCACCCCGTGCCAGCCCAGCGCCAGCGCTCAGCGGGGCTTTGGCTTCCCGTGCCCTTTCCCGTGTCCCCAGCCCAGCGTCACCACCCCCGTGTCCCTAGGTCGTGCCCCACCCCTGCCCCCCTCCCCCTTTGTCGAGACACGGAGGATGAGAATTTCCCCACCATCCACCCCAAGAGTTCCCCCGAGCCCATTTCCTCTCGTGCTTTCCCTTGGCAGCAGAGCCCCACCCCTCCTGGCTGCCCCCTCCTGTCAGGGACTTGGAGAGAGCCAGGTCCCCCCTGAGCCTCCTTTCCTCCAGGCTCAGCCCCCTCAGATCCCTCAGCTGCCCCTCAGAAGTCCTCCAGAGCCTTCCCCAGCTCCATTCCCATCTCTGGACGTGCTCCAGCCCCTCCATGTCTTTCTTGCACTTTGAAGCCCAATCGCTGCCCTGTCGCTGCAGGTGCCAAAACCCCAGGGAGACTCCTTGGAAATGGGGGTAGAGAGGAGCCCTTCAAAGGGAAACGTGTGCAAAACTGCTCCCAATGGCCGAGCGGGTTTGGTGTGGCTGCGGGAGGAAGAGATGCTCCGGGACTCCGCCTCGGCCCCGGAGCGGAGCGGCCCGTGCTGCCCCGGGGCGCGCGGGGCTCGGCCGTGGGGCGCGCGGGGGGGAACGGACACACGGGCACCGGACACACGGACACGCGGACAAACGCTCCCAGCGCTTCAGCGGCAGCAGCGGCAGCAGCGGCAGCAGCGGCAGCAGCGGCAGCAGCGGCAGCAGCGGCAGCAGCACAAAAGCAGCGAGTCCACGAACCCTCTGCGTCCCTTCTCCTGCTCCTCCTCTCCCTCTCCCAGTGTCTCGCACCCTCTCCCGCTCTCCCTTTCGTTCCCCAACCCCCCCTCCCGCGGCCTCCCTCTCCCCAGGCCCGGCCGGGCCATGCCCCCGGCCCCGGGCGGGGCTGCCCCCTCCCCGCCCCCGGGCGTCCCGCCGCGGTCCCGCCTCCGCCCGGCTCTCGCCGTCCTGGCTGTGGCGCTGCTGGGCGGGCATCAGTGCCTGGCTCCTGGGCAGCATCGCCAGCCCCTGGCTCCGGCTGGCCCGACCCCTACCCCGGCCCCGGCCCCGGCCCCGGTCCCGGCCTCGGCTCCTCCCGGGGCCCGCCGGGGACACAGGCGGCGCGGCCGCTCCCGCCGCCTCCGCAGCGTCTTCCCCGCTCCGAGCTCCGCCGCTCTTGAGCGCGGCCGCCGGCCCCGAGCCGCCGGTGGCCCCTCCAAAAGAGCCCCCATGTGGGGATGGCCGGCCCGGGGCGGTTGAGCGGCGCTCGGGGGCCGTTCCTGGCCCCGGGCCGAGCGCTGACGGCCGCGTCTCGCGGGCACGGAAGGCGCAGCAGGGCCTGAAGGAGCGCTACCGGCTGGGTTCGCTGCTGGGGCGCGGCGGCTTCGGCAGCGTCTTCGCGGCCACGCGGCTCTCGGACGGCGCCCCGGTGAGTGGCGGGGCCGGCGGCGGGCGCAGGAGGCGGGGGGCAAAGGAGGAGGAGAAGGAGCATGGGGCTGGGCACGGCGGGCGGCGAGCTCAGCCCGCTGCTCCCCTTGCCTTGCAGGTGGCCATCAAACGGGTGCCGCGGAACCGCATCGGCCATTGGGGCGAGCTGGTGAGTGAGCGAGGGGCAGCGGGAGAAGCCGGGGCGCGACGGGCGGGGATGAGCCGAGGCCCGGCAGGGTGGAAGCCGCCAGAACACTTCGAGGGAGAGCGGCCGTGGGGCCAGCGGAGCGCGCAGAGCGTCCCCGGCTGGCTGAGGGCTTCCCGAGCCCCGGCACGGCATCAGCTCCGCTGACAGCACCGTGCTCCTCCCACAGCCCGACGGCACCCGAGCACCACTGGAGATCGTGCTGCTGGACAAGGTGTCCGCTGGCTTCCCTGGCATCGTCCAGCTCCACGAGTGGCTGGAGCTCCCCAACAACGTGGTGATGGTGCTGGAGCGCCCGGAGCGGTCTCAGGACCTCCTTCACTTCATTTGGGCACGGGGCTTCCTGTGCGAGGAGGTGGCGCGGCACCTGTTCCGCCAGGTGCTGGAGGCCGTGCGGCACTGCACCAGCTGCGGGGTCCTGCACCGGGACATCAAACCGGAGAACATCCTGGTTGACCTGGCAACCGGGCAGGCCAAACTCATCGACTTTGGCTGTGGCACCTACCTGCAAGCCGCAGCCTACACCAGCTTTGCAGGTGAGCCCACGCAGGGGGAGGCTCCTGGTAGCGGCATCTCACAGCCCAACATCTCACGGCCCAACATCTCACAGCCCAAAGCCAGCTGTGGCAGGGGGGATTCTCCCTTTTGCTGCCAGTCATGGCAGCCGGAGTCTTCAGCTGAGCTGCTTTTGAGCGGCGCTGGCTGAAGGGCTATTTTCCAGCCTTGCTGGCAGCCTTTCGCCAGCCACTCTGCCCAGGACTGGCGCTGGGGCTGGGGCAGCCAGCGTCACAGAAACACCCGTGGGTGGGAGTAGCAGAGAGGGGGGCCCAGAACCTGTGCTCCAGCCCGTTTGGTGTGCAGGCGAGACAGGGCTCGGACTGCTCTGCTGCCCGTGCTTGCCTTGGCTTAAGAATGGTTTCTGGGGCAGTGCAGGCAGGGAGGATGAAAGCGTGGTTTTTCCCCAGCACCAAGTGGGTTTTTCCTTTGCATGGAATGCTCGGGCCTTGCCAGGGCTTCCGCTGCCCTCTTGCGACACCAGCGGCTTCTTTTCCAACCCCCAGTTTGTACGCAAGTCCCAGGTGCTGGCAAGAGGGCAGCGGGTCACGCCGCGTGCCGCTGCTGCGGCCCCCGCATGCCCAGGGATGCTGGGGCGAGGCTCTGGGAGCAGGCAGCGTCCCCCTGAAGAACTCCACCTCTATTCCATAGGAATACCGTCCTACAGCCCCCCGGAATGGACCCTGTTAGGCTGGTACCACGGCGAGGCAGCGACCGTCTGGTCCCTGGGCATCGTGCTGCACCAGATGGTCTGCGGGGAGCACCCTTTCAGGAGGGGCTGGCACAGCACCTGGGGCCGGCTCTCGCTCCCACGACGGCTCTCTCCAGGTGGATCCTCGTCTCTGCAGCACGGGGGGAATAGCAGTGCTGGGAGACAGCAGCGGGCTCAGGAGCATCCCGCACTGGCAGCTGCTGAGCAGGTGGCAATGTCCTGCTCTCCTGCTCTCCAAAAGAAAGAATTGATGGCAAAGTTTAGGCACAGCCCTGAGCACATGCAGCACGGCCTGGCCATGGCAAGAGTGGGGCAAAGCGGACAGGAGCCTTCTGCAACTGACTGGCGCTTTCTGCTTTCTCTCTGCAGAGTGCCAGGATCTCATCCGATGGTGTTTAACCGTGCTCTCCTCGGAAAGGCCCTCATTAGAAGACCTGTCCTGTGATCCTTGGATGCAGGATATTCACATGCCATAGGAGAAGGGAGAGAGCCACGTGCACGCTTTGACCCAGGGAGCCGGTAAGTTCCAGCTGCACACGCGCCTTGGCAGGAAGCAGCAAAGAAAGGCAGAGATTTTGTCCTGCCTGAATCGCTGCGCAGGGCTCCTCAGCTGGGCACGCGCAGCCCTGCTGCTGGAGCTGAGCTGCTCTTCCCAGCACTGGTGGCCCCCATGCCAGCTGCTTTTGCTTGTTCTGCTTCAGCGACAGCCGGGGCCCTGGGCAGAGCACTGACAGCCTGCTCCAGCCCCAGGGAAGAAGGAGCCCCTGGAGAAGCTGTGGCAGGTGCGGCTGCTGCTGCTGGAGACATGGAGGGTGACATCAAGGATGACAAGCTCTTCCTCCACCTGGCAAGCTGAAGATGATGGACTTCAATTGTGGCACCTTCTCCAAAGCCAGGCTCCACAGCGAATTTGCAGATGAGTCCACACGCAGGGGGATGCTCCCAGATTTGTGCATTGCACAGCCTGGCCGGGAAGCAAAGGTTTCCCCCTTTGCTGGGGCGGATGCAACCAATTCTTCAGTCGGCTGCCAAGCTGCTTTTTGGCAGGGCTGGGGGGATGGGCTGGGCTGGTTTTGAACTGGGAGTCTGCTCCTGGCCCTGCCAACAGCCCCCAGCACCCACCGTGGCCCGCGCTGGGGCTGGGGCTGGGGCAGCCAGCCCGACACAAACAAAGCCCCATGGTGGGAGCAGAGGTTGGACACCAGAAGCTGTGCATGGGCTGCTTTGCTCTGCAGGCAAGGAAGGGCTTGGGCTGCTCCAGTGCCCTTGTTTGCTTTGGGCTCAGCATGACTTTTGGGGGCAGTGCAGGGGGAAGGCAGAAAGCGTGGGCTGCCCTGGCCCGTGGGTGGGGTTTTCCCTCGCATGGCAGGCTTGGACCTTCCTCAAGGCCCAGCAGGGAGAAGATTTTTTACCTTTTTCCTTGTTTTCCCTTTTTGTCTGTAATCTCTTTTCATTGATTTATGGTTTGTTTTTCCAAAGGAAGCATTCTAGGTGCTGTCTGGTCCGGATGGCAAAGTGCTTGGGAGCAGCTGTGGCATGGATGGGACATGCCCTTGGAGAAGGGCTGAGGACACCGTTTGGGAGCAGCTTTTCTTCTGGCGGCGGGAGGCGTGAGGTGGGTGCCCGTCCTCTTGGCACGGCTGGGATAAGGGCTTTTGGGAGATGGCAGCGAGCGCAGCGGCATCCTGCTCTGGGCAGCTGCTGAGGAGGTGGCTGTGCCACGGCCGGCTGCAGGCTGGGCACGTGTCCTGCCCTCCTGCTCTCCTGCCAGAGGCAGCAATGCTGGGCAGCTTTGGGCAGCGCCCTGAGCGCGGCCAGCACGGCCTGGGCACCGCGGGCGGCTGGGACAAGGGGGACGGGAGCCTTCAGCTGACGGGTGCTTTCTGCTTTCTCTCCTTGCAGCCGGGCTCTGTGGATGCTGAGGCTGCTCTGGGCTCCACCAAGGCTCTGCTGCGGCTCAGCCCCGGGGCCACGAGAAGCCAAAGAAGAAACGCCGTGACCTGCAGCAGAGACGTGCTTGAGTAGCTCGGCAGTGCAGCTCAAGTTTGCAGAGTGTGCACCTCCGGGGGAAAATATGACACCCCCCCAATAACAAACTTGTTCAGTAACTTCTGAAATGAAATCAGTCTGGGATGACCCCCAATGCCATTTTTCAGCTTGCTCAAGCTGAAGCCCAGCCCTTCTCTGAACAGTTCTCTCCCCCACCTGCCTTTTGCTCCACAAGTGCTCCCTCTTTCCCCCAGTGAGTTCCCAGCTCACCGCAGTCCCCATTGCACTGTAGCCTTCCTTGATGGCCCTGGCCATGAGGAAGAATGAGCCCCAGGTTTAGGGACTCGTGTTGTCACTGGCTGAAGAACAGCAATGTCTCAAAGGTCTGGTGAGATTTGGGGGTCATTCAGAGCTGCTCTCCAGGCCTCAGCTCTGCTCACTGCTGGCTTCCCACTTCCTTTTCCTCATTCTTCACAAAGCAGGATGAGCTCTGTGAATGCCCTTGACCCTCGCCACCCTTCCCAGCCCAGCCACCCAGCCCAGTTAGGCTTAAGCTGGAGCTTCTCTGTCTCCTCTGGCACCCCAGTGCAGTCCCCTCTGTGGGGAGCAGCAGCCCCAGAGCACAGCACACAACAGTGCAGGCCACAGCCGGAGCAGCTCCCTGCAGCCATGGCTTGGCTCTTTGTGGCAACCAAATGCTCCCTGTTTGCAGCTGTCCCTGGAGGATGGCCCCAGGGCAGAGCCCAGCCGGGCTCCCAGTGCATCCCCTGGAGCCTGGGGCAGACAGCGCTCGCAGAGCTGAGGTTCATGGTGAGCACCCAGAGCTGTGGCTCGCAGTCGGTGTTTGCAAGTGTTGTGATCTCATCTCCTGCAACCTGTGGGGAAAACGAGCTGTGCGGCCAGGCCAGCACCGCCCCTCTTGGCAGGGACGAGGCTGAAGGCCTTTCCTGTTGCCGAGGAGGCGGCATTAAGCCTTAGCGGGGCCTGGCACCTGTGGAGCCGGATCTCGCCCGCTGTCCGGGACTCGCTGCCCACCAACCGCCCCCACCCGCCGCGCTCCCTTCTGCAGGGACAGAAGGCTCTGGCTGTACCAGGCTTTCCATCACGTCTGTGTACCCATAGCTGTGGAACGCACATGGAGAGGGAAAGTGTCAGTCACGGTGCTTGCACACTCCTTCCTTTCCATACAGGACACATTCCTGCGCACCCCCTGTCAGGGTCTATTCAAAGGAGAGGCATGGATAGAGATTTCCCACAGAGCTCTGACTCTGGCGGAACTCACCTTGTCAGCCAGCAGCCAGGGCATTTTTTTCCCAGCTCTGTGTCAGTCAGTGCCCAAGAGCTGAAGGGAGCAGCATTTAGAAGCAGTTTCCAGATTTCTAGGCAGGCAGTGGAGCTGCCAAGCATCCGTGCAACTCGCCGTGTTCATCAGGAGGGGCTGCTGCTTCTTTGGGAATACGGCACAATGGAGACACGAGACTTGGAAAAATCCCAGCTCTCTGTGGATTTGCGCAGGAGGAGGAGCAGCAGAAACACTTTGTGTCTGCTTGTGGGGACACAAGGTCCAAGGAGCGGGGCTGGCAGAGGGTGACCTGGGCCGCTGGCAGCTCAAGTCCCGTGTGTTGGGTCTGCCTGAGGGAAAGTTCATGGGCCTTCCAGGGCTGTGCTTTGCATTGGTAGCTGGACGGGTGCTGATAATAGAGCGGTGTTCTGGCTACTGCCCAGCAGCGCTGTCCCTCTGCCATTCCTTCCCCCATCAGAGGGGATGGGAGTGGGCAGGATCCTGGCAGGGGACACAGCCAGACCAGCGGACCCAAATCAGCCAAGGGGATGTTCCAACCATATGACTCCAGCTCAGATGTATAAAGCAAAGGGAGAGAGGAGGAAGGGCACCTTTTCCCCCAGAAGCTGAAGTTTCCCTGAGGGTTCCAGTTCCAAACTGTTGACCCTTTTTGGAGGCATAAGATTGTCACCTCATAGTCTTCCAGTCACCCTCGAGTTGTAGAATTTTAGAGCAGTCAAATCAATCAAGTTCACATTTTCTAGATATTGCTGTGTCATTTTCTTGATATCCACGTGAGAGGGGACACAGTGATGGATGGGTTTGCATGGGAGCTCCAGAGCCCCGGAATGGAGAGCCTGAGTGTCCCAGCAGGATTTGCAGGAGTGTGGGGCAGCTGGAAAGAAGATCGTGGGCAATATTCTCCTGCCTCCATCTTCCAAGGCAACTTTGATTCAGTCCCTGTCTGCACCATGCCATGGGGCCTCCAGAGGCCCAGGGAGGTGTCTGGGTGGCCCCAGAAGGCACTTGCAGAACCCTGGGGCACCAGGGAAGGGGTAGGAGCATCCCTGTGGTGCTGGGAGAGACACGCAGAGGGGGCCACCCCTGGTGCCCAGGCAAGAGCTGCATTCAGGCAGCCAAATTCATGCAGGGTCTGCCCGGGCGCTGCCAAGGACCTGTCCAGTGAGCTCCTGTCCTCTTTCACCTCTTTGTATTTTCTCTGTATTTCTTTGTATTTATCCTTATTATTATCTTTGTATTTGTTGACCCTCAAAATGCCATTAGAAATCATTTTCCCTCAAAATAAATACTGACTTATTTTAGTGTGCTGCTTTGGACAAATTTGCAGGAAAATATCCTCTGACAGAAGGCAGGTTACAACCAGCCCTCTCCCACCAGGTCTGGGAAAAAAATATTTTCCTCTGAGGAAAGTGAAAGAGAACCTATTTATTTAACAAACACACAGGAAAAGGATAATAATGCTGAATACTAAAACCTCTCGCTGTGGAGAGAAACCTGGGAAGATTTCAGAGTCCTTCTGTAGGTGTGCTCTCTCTCCTCCTCCTTGGAGCTGGGTTGGTGTCCTCCAGGGCCTCGGTGGAAAATTCTCCCGGTGTGTTCTGATGTTGAAACAGTCCAGAAGTGAAGAAGGGAAAAAGCCCAAGTCCCAGGAAAACAAACTTCAACTCTCCATCTCCCTCTGGAGAAAAGGAGCCGAAAGCGGACTGGAAAGCAAGCAGGGCGCTCCCTCCGCTCTTCTCGCTGCTGCAGCAGAACACAGAGGCGTGTGTGTCTGTGTCCTTGAACAACTGCTTTGAAAAGTTTGCTCGGTTTTTTCTCTCTCCCCCGTCGGGCTCAGTTTAAAGGCACAGAAAGGCACAGGATTGATTTCTGGGCAGAGAGCAGCGATAGGGGATACACATCATAAACTCACCCCCAGACAGGAATGTACAGAGTTGGAGAGCTCTACAGTCCTGTGTCTTTAGTTCCAAGGGTATGGAAGTGTCGATGGGTCCTTTGGTAATCGCACAGTTCTGTATCGGTTCCCGCCATGTGGAGCCATTTTTATACAGAAGTCAGTGTATTCACACAGCACAGATTGTTGTGTTTTCCTGTGTATCAATTTCTGTGTAAACCTGCATCCCGTTGTACAGTTTTATCGATGTATGAATTTCTGTGTAAAGCTGCGTGGCCTTGTAGAGTTTGGTTCAGGCTCTGTGGGTGTTGAGAGAGTTCGATGGATGTTTGGCTTTCTCTCCAGATGTGTATCTGTACAGGTATCACCGTGTGACCCATCAGACATTTAACTGTGTGAACCAAAAGGGATCTTTGTATCTTTCCATATGGAGAGCAGAGATGGAACAATCTGCAGGAAGCTTGTAACAGAATGTTGGGGTTTTGGGAGTTCTCCTGGGGTTTTCTTCTGTTAAAGGAATTTTCCCCATCCATGTTGCCACGGGGACAAATTACTGGGTGCTTAAGAAAAACAGAAAACCTGGCCATAGGGGTGGGGTGCATCTTGCTACTCTTTTTTTCACCTGGCTGTGTGGGCAGTCAGTCCCTGGCGTTTTGGATGACGGAGAGAGAGGCTGCTTCTTCGGCTGCTTTCCTTCTACCGGAGAGACCCCGGGATTCCCAAGCCCGCCTTCCCTGCCCCGCTGGGAGCCAGGCTGCGGCCGCCCTGCCGCTGCCATTGCTTCAAGCCTTCGCTGCTCTGTAGCCCGGCTCTCCCTGCCTGCCGAGACCTCCGGGGGTTCCCACCGCAGCTCCGGAACTTTGATACATCTTGTCTGCCATGCAGGATTTGTGCTCATCCCTGCTGTTCCAGCCTGCCGTTCCAGCCTGCCATTCCAGCCTGCTGTTCCCGAGGGTCCGGCTGGACATCGGGATCGGCTGCCCAGGGGGTTTTTGAAATCTTTGTTCCATCCCTTCCCGGGATCCCAGGCCGTCAGTGCCGCGTGCTCCCCGAGCTCGCTCCGGAGCGCCCCCTGCAGCCCAGGGGGAACCATCGCACCTGCCCTGCTCACCAGGAGCCGCCAGCGCCACTGCTGGCTGAGAGCAGAACTGCACCCAAGGGGAAACGGCCTGACAGCCAAGAAGGCTGGGACTGGGTTTGTGATTGTTTGCTGTTACTGCCATAGCTATTGCTGTTTGTTTGACTGGTTATACACATATAGATATATATTAGTAAAGAACTGTTATTCCTGTTCCTCATATCTTTGCCTATAAAGCTCCTTAATTTCAAAATTATAATAATTCAGAGGGAAGGGGGTTGCAATTTTTTTTCCTTCCATTTCAGGAGAGACTCCTGCCTTCCTTGGCAGACACCTGTCTTTCAAACCAAGACACTGGGAGCAACTGGGACCACAGTGGGGGCAAATGCTATCATACAGGGAGTGACTGGGTTCATACTGGAAGTGACTGGAGCCACATTGGACTCTTACTGAGAGTGAAAGCAACCATACTGGGTGTGACTGGGAGCCACTGGGACCACGCTGTGTGTGAGAAATGAGACAACTCTTAGTTAAAAATTAAAATAATTTATTAAAAATGGAAAAATTGAAAAATTACAAAAATTAGCAAAATATAAAAATTTGGGATCCTATGGCTCGATAGATGGTATGCCCCAGGAGCGCAGGGATTTTAGATCTTCTGGCTGAAACAGCACTAGAGCTCAGGTAGAGAAAAAGGACTTACAGTGCTAGGCTGGCTTTTGGCTGGTCCAAAAGCAAAAAAATATTTCTAAAGGCTCCTTAATAGGAGTAGGCTTTCCCACCACTATTTTTTTGTTTGTTTGTTTGTTTTAATAAATTGCATGCACTAATTCCCATCCATTTGCTGCAAATGATCCCCCAGGAAAGCTTCCACAAAGGGCCCCATAGCTGTGGCGGTTCTCTTCTAAAGCAGCCCAGGAACAGCTCCTGGGTTCAGGAGCAAAGCCTAAGCGGTTAGGAGCTTGCACTTCATTGCCAAGGGAATTGCTCTCTTGGCACACCGTCAAGGGTCACAGCAGAGAGCCAAGGCCTCTAATGGCAGGATTTGGAGCAAGAAAGTGCTTTCCCTCACTCCTGGGCAAGTTTTAGAAGTACTTGTGAGGCTCCCTGCCAGCCTGCAATTTGCAGGTTGTCTCGGCTGAAGCAGCAAGCTGAGGAAATGACAGTGTCCAATGCCACGCGCTCTCCCGTGGAGGGAACGCAACCCCTGCAGGTTACGTTGCAAATACTCTCCAGCCGCCAGCGAGTGCAGACACCCCCTTTTTAGCTGATGCTGTTGGCAGGAGCTTTAGCAAAGGAGCGGCACCTTAATGGCACTTTTGCTCCCAAATCTGCTTCATCACTACAAACGAGCATCAAGAGCAAAGTGAAGCAAAAGCCGTGTGATGGCTACCCCCAGGATAAACCTTTACTTACGAGTCAGGTGGGTCAGGAAGTAGCCGGAATACGCCACAGAAAAAACCGTGCAAACCGCGGCACAGACTTGCCCGATCATTCTAGCAGTGCTGTGCGGGTTTGCACACTGAATGCCACCCAGGGGAAAAACCAAGACTCCTCTCGGGGTGCAGGCCGTCTGCTGAGAACGCCTCAGTCACGAGGGTCCTCCTGCAGCGAGCGAGCCAAAGAGCTGCTCTGGACAAGGAGGCCTCGCGCGCGCCGGGACAACGTCGCGCTGACAGCACTGTGATGCGGCCCGGCTCCCTTGACGTCACAATAGCAGCCGCTCTGGCTCTGTTGGCGTAGTTACGCCCGGCAACCGAAATCTTCTGTACAGCTGACGCAAAAGAAAAGCCTGGGAAGATCTCCTCAGTCATAAAGCAGGAGAAAAAATCCTTACCGTCCATAAGCCAGTGCTCAAGGCATCCCGGGGTAACTCCGAAAATGCACCGATCCAGCAGGCCCCCAAGAAATCCAAGCAAACGTGGCTTTTCCTCCCCAAGGCTTTGACTAAAAGCAAGTGTGCTTGTTCCTGCTGGCATCTTTGTTGCTTCTGAAAGCCCTAACTGCTTTGATGACATTTAGGGGACAAAAGAAGCCAAGGAAATCAGTTTCCAGGAGTACTGCAGTGCGCAGTTGCTTCTTGAGCACGTAGGTGCATGCTGACCTTTGCTCGGACTCACTTTGGAGCCTGACCTCCCTTTCTGGCAGGGAGGTGTTGGCTTGTCTCCTGACACAAAGCTCCTCTCTTCCTGCTTGCTCTTTCTTTGGCACCTTAACGTCGGACAACATGCAGAAGAGCTGCGCGCTGATTCTCGGGCTGCCACAGTTTTGTTGTGTTGCAGCTCTGGCAGCAGCCTGCGGCTACCGCTCTGCGGTGGCCTGCAGGTGCCGAGCCCAAAGAAGGCCCGTTTCAAGCAGTCAAAAGCTGCAGCCTCACAGATGTTTGCCCAGGCTCCATGCTCCCTGTAAGATTCCTTGCAGACATTTGGATAGCCACATCCCAAAGAAAATGAGATGCAGTCATTCCCTTCTCTGTCAAAAGCTCCAGTTAAAGGCAGGAGCCAGCTTGAAAGAGGAGAGCAAGTACTGAGTGGGAGAGGGAAACGAGTGCATGCAACTCCTCTGGAAACCAACTCTGCTTGCCCATGCACGAATGACTCCGGGCTTAGCTCTCTTTTCTGGTGACTCAGCACAGACACGTCCTGTCTGCTGGGGGACAACTGCTGCAGTGTCTTTGAGGAGCTTCACACTGGGCTCTTCACACGTCGGATGCTGCGGGTGCCATTTGAAAATCGATGCAATGGCTGAAAGGCCCAGCTGCACCTTGAAATTCTGTTGCTGAAAAACTGCAGTAATTTACCAGGGTAATTCCCCCAATTTGAAAGCGTCTCGTTTTCCCCATCTCCTAGAGAGCTAACGTCAACCAGCCAGTTGTAGAGCTTACAGAAGGAAGAATGAGGCCTTAGCAGGGAAAGCCGAGCGTAGGCCCTCGGACTCCCTTGAGCAGAGCGCGTTAGTGCCCCAAAAGGACCAGAGAGGGAAGCGTTTGGGGGACGTGCCATTTCAGCCCTCCTTGGCTCTTGGATGCCACGTGACCGCCAGGAAAGGGGAACAAGCGGGGCCTGCTCCCTCCTCCTGCCCCTCCCTGAGGGGCGGCTGGCGCTGGGGGATGCCAGGGCACGGGGGGCGGGTGGGGGGGCAACATCTCCGCAGGGCGGGCGGAGCGGGAGTGGCCACGGGGCGCGTGGGGCGGGGCAGGGCCCCTCTGTGAGGGGGGAGAGCCTTGGGCCGCTGGGAAGCAGCGCAAAGCCATGAACAGGACAGCCCGTCCAGAGCGCACGGCTTCGAAGGCGCTGTCCAGCTTAGGCCCAGTGTGGCAAGGAAGGGAATCTTCCAGGGTTCTGAAGGTTTTACAGCCTTTTATTGCCAGTCCTGCTGAAACCAAGGGCTGAAACCAAGGGTCTTCCAGCTACTTCTTCATCTTCATCTTCATCTTCATCTTCATCTTCATCTTCATCTTCATCATTCTGTCCTCCTGGTGACCTGTTCAGGCTGACAGCTCATGCCTGGTCCAGTTCTGCTGAGTCCCAGCTTTTTCTTTCATAGCTTAATCATCAGGATGACGATTGGTCCATTTCTAGCTCCAGGATAGTTCTCAGCTTCCCTACATCAGCAATACTCTACTCTTAGCTAAACAATGCTCCTTTAATGAAACTTTCTGGGGACTGGAGTCCTAACGAAAACCAGCTAAGCTAAGAAAATCTCAAAACCATAAACTTCCTAACTATGGAACAGCTAAATTATAAAACTCAGGGGATGGCCGAATCTTCTCTTAAATACGGTACATCCCCTCTTCACTCCTCTGGGCTGGCGGGGCACCAAGGCCTCCTCAGGCGCAAGCGTCTCCTCTCCAATCTTCCTGCACTTGCTTGGCTGAGATGATCAGAGCAGCCAGGCTGGAGGCAGGATCGCCTGAGGTCACAAATGGATGCTGCCCAAAGGAAAAACACAACCAAAAGGAACCATGACTTCCCAAGATCACGTCCAACAGGCTCAAGCAGGGCTCCTCTGCTACCAGGAAGACGCGCAAAGAGGACCGAGGGCACCATCTGCCCCTCCGCCTTCCGCTCCCGGACCTGTCTCGCCCAGGCCCACGTGGCCCACAGTCCTCTTCGGCCCTTCATGCAGGTGTCCACAGCTCGCAGGGCTTTTTGCCGCTTTGCTTTTTCTTACCTTCAGGAGTTCCTGGGCAGACCAGCGCCTGTCCTCGTCTGTCTGCAGGCAGCAGCGGAGAAAGTCGCGCAGGAGAGCCGAGTGGTGCCTGGGGTTTTGCAGTTTTGGGGCCCCGTTCCTTTCTATCAGTTCAAAAACCTACCAAAAAGGGAAGCGGACACTCTACCTGCTCCTTTCCTAGCCACAACAGCTCTCTCTGCACAGAGCCACACTTTGAAGCTGCACCTTACCCTGAGACGGGGTTCCCTCTGGTAAGGAGCTTCCCCTTCCACCATTTCCAGCCCCACGATCCCCAGTGACCAGATGTCCACTTTGGGGCCGTAGGCTTCTCCTCTCACGACTTCTGGCGCCATCCAGCTGGGAGTGCCGACGCTGGAGCTGCACTTGTCGTGCTCAGGGGTGAGCTGAGCACAGAGGCCAAAGTCAGCTGCGGAGAAAAACAAACCCTGTCAAAGCCAGCTACAACTGGCAAACCCAGCCAAAGAATTGCCCGCTCAAAGCCTGACAAGGCCACGGTGAATCTAGCTGGAAAAGCAGCAGTGCTCTGCTTCCGCGGGGCTGTAGCCAGGGAAACAAGGCATTGGCCTCTTCAAAAACGCCCTCAGGTTTGGCGCACTGGCCAAGCAGTGCTTCTGGAGAACTGGCAGTTACCCCAGAGCAGCCCCAGAGCGCATCCCGGGAACGCTGCGCCGGACCAAGGATACCCACCCAGTTTGACAGATCCGTCCGTGCTCACAAGAATGTTGCAGCTTTTGACGTCTCTGTGGATGACTCGGCGGGAATGAAGGAAATGCAGTCCTTGCAGGCACTGAGAGAGAGAGGAGAAAGGGAAGGGTGAAGGTTCAGGACCTGATTTCATCCCGCAAGAAAGGAACGGGCTGGACGAGAGTGACAGCTTTCTCAGGGAATTGGGAGCCAGGGCGCAGCATCCTAGTGCTGTCAAGAGGAAGAGCTTGCTGCTTCAACACTCTTACGCGTGTTCTATCTTTCCAAGCAAAGGCACATCTGAGCTTCCAAAAGCCCCTCCTCCCTTCGGTACATAGCGCGTGCCCTTTGGCTGGGGGGCGGCATGGCAAAGATTTTCTTGGTAGCCTTGTGGCAGCAGAGGAGGAAGCAGCACGTTAGACCTGTTCCAGAATCCAACGCCATCTGGGCTGCAATGCTATCCTTTGAAGCTGAGGACATCTCCTTTGCCCTTAGCTTGAAATTCTGCCACCAGCGTTCAGGCTTGGAGCGGCAAGGAATGCAGGACACACAGACAGGCTCCAGGCAAACGTTGAGAGGCAAAGCTGGCAAGAGGAAACAAGTGCGACACAGCGAGCGAGCCAGCGAGCCAGCGAGCGCGAGCGCCCCAGCACAACGGCAGCACGTAAGAGTGCGAGAACGGAGCCTAGGAAGTGCGGGGACACTGGCAGGCAGTTGGCTTCAGATGTTCTTTCTTCTGCGTGTCGTGACAGCAACAGCAAAGCAAGGCCGTGAGCAAGAAATCTCTGCTGTTCTTAACCACCAGTTGACAAGGGCCAACAGGCCAGGGGAAGCACAAGCGGCATCCCTCACCTCCCGACAGACAGCGCCTATCTGTCCTTCCTCGAGGTACACTGCCCCGACTACATCATACAACGTGCCGCCGTCCATGAACTCCATCGCCAGCCAGAGCTCTCCATCGACCAGGTAGCTGAAAGAAGAAAAGCCCGGCATGGAGAGAGAGGACCTGGGCACAGCCCAGTCACCCGAGGGGCTGACCCAGCTTTCTGGAAGTGCTCTCCAAGCTGCATTTGCCAGAGGAGATTCTTGCAGACCAAGTGCAACCTCCTCCCACGCACTGGAGGAGAGAAATCCTAAACAGCTCCATTTTCTGCCAGTGACCAAAGGGGTTTGCCACTTTGGGCTTGCAGTATCCTAAAGGAACACTGACATGAGAATAGCCCCACCTGTCTAAGTAGGACACAATATTGGGGTTCCTACTGTCCCTCATGGCCACGATTTCATTGACAGCCAGCTCCTCGGACATCTCCTCTTGAAGAGCCATTTTCTTGATGGCCACCTAAAAGGACATTGAGAGACCGTTGACTTGAGAAGCCGCTCGTCGCACGAGATCCCCAGGAACACGCAGCGAGTGCTTGTGCAATGACGCAGCCCAGCTGTGCCAAAGGGCAGAGCTTAGGAGAAGGACCGAAGCCCGTCCCAAATGCCGTCTGCAGGCTGCTGAGCCTAGGCTGTGCTTCAGAGGAGCAGCCTCTGCCGCAGAGATGGAGCGGCCACCCAAAGCTCCAGCCAAGGCTCGCAGCCGCGGCGAAAGCGCTCCAGAGCTGCAAAATCTGCTGGGGGCATTGACACTTTACCTGTTGTCCTGTGCTGGCGTCGAGGGCTTTATAAACAGCTCCAAAACCCCTAGAAAGAAAACGGCAGCAGAAAAAGCCCTTTAGTCCCTGGCGGTGAAAGCCAGCCTAGGCGGGAGATCTCCCCAGGCTGCCTGGAGCATTTGGAAAACGCCTGGCTGCAGCGCCTCCCCCGCCAATAGCACAAGAGCCCAGCAGCCCTCTGCCACGCAGGGTGTCCAGGAGAAAACTGAGGCCCAGTGTGAACACCAAGGGCTGCTACAAATCTCCAAGGCACACGCCCGATTGCTTCCGTTCCCAGCCTAAGGGGGACCCTTTGGAAAAACTGGAGAAGAACTTGGAAAACTCTGCCTTTGAGAAGTGTTATCTGCCAGTTCTCGGGTGACAAGGTGCTCTGGTAGGCCGGCAGGGGCGGGACATCTTCCAGGCCCTGCTCCTTGCTGCAAGCAAGGCAGACCTTGCCAGCACCAGGTTGTCTTTGATGATGCCTTCTGACTGCTCTGACTGAGCAGTCCTGAGAGGTGGCAGGAAGGTAAAGCCGGAGTCTGACCGTGTTCGCAGCTTGCCTGACTTCACGCTTGACGCTGCACCGGCCAAATGACCGGGCCCGTGGTTTTGCGTAAGGAGCAGGCGTCAGACTTACCCTCGTCCGAGTTCTTCAAACGCCGAGTATTTCCTCCTCGGCTCGCCCAGACTCACAATGCTCCCTGAAAGACAAAAGCAGTGCAAGGTGCTCACTTTCAAAGGGAGATGCCGCTCCCCAGACGATCCAAGATGCAGCCCCACTGTCGGGAGCTCTGTGCCCATTGCAGTCACTTGGCTTCCAGCCGCTGAGAACAGCGAGCGGGAGGGCCATCTTCTCCGCCTTTCAGCAGCTGGCCTTTCCAAGAAGGACTTCACGGCTCTCAAGCACAGCAGCTCATGTGATAAGCCAGAACGAAGGGCCTTTAGGAACTGGGCCCTCCGAGTTAAGGAAGGGCCTCCGCGGCCTCTGCAGTGGCACCTGCCGTCACCGGCAGGGCCACTTAGGAGAACAGTGTGCAGCAGTGAGAGGAGGAGCGAGAACAGTCGTAAAAAGGGCAGCCAGAGAAGAGCTGGGGCCCGAGAGCTCCCTGGGGCCCAGTCACCCGCTAGGTGCCAGCCTTCTGCTCAACAGAAACAATCTCTGCTTTTGTCTTTGGCACAGAGGGCAGCCCAGGAAAAGTCAAGCCAGTGCCAGCTGCCCTCAGAGGCAGCGGGAACACGCCGAGCGCTCTCTTGCTGCCTCAAAGCACAGCAACAGGTTCTTGGAGGGAGGCCTAAATGCCTCTGTGACACTAAAGCGAGGAGGAACTTCAGAGACCCGCAGAAAACACACCGCTCTGGCAGACCAGAAATACACCAGACGTACTCAGTCTCTTCAGGCTCTGCTCCTCTCTCATCTCCGGCTGCTGGGCTGGGCTGCTGGACGAAGTGCTGGCACGTGGGGGAGTGCTGGCTGCTGCAGAGCGCGCCGGTGAAGCGGCACGTTGGACGGCAGAGCGCGCGTCAAGAGAGAGCTGGGACAAGAAAGGATTGCCCGTCAGAAAGGCGGCTGGCACAGATGCCCTGCAGAGCACACGGCAAAAGGAAGGCTGTCAGCCACCGCCAGGCCTCTTTGGCTGGGGGGGTTTTGCATGTCCCCTTCTCAAAGGCAACGGGCAAAGCCCAAAGGCTGCTGTGATACAGCAGCACATGGCCAGGTTCATGCTACATTTTATCGATTTTCTGCAAGACCACTGCAACAAGGTATTGACGAGCTTGCAAAGATCCAGCAAGAGGTGGGAGCAGGGCCCCAGAGCCTTGTTGCTTTCCTCCTGCTGTGTTCCCCTGGGCAATGAAGTCACCCTCGAGTGGGCATGGTAGCGTCTGACCAGAAGGCCAGTCTGCTCTACGTTGTGCCTGAAGCTAATTGGTCCCTCCCAGGGGCCAGTGTCTCCTAAGTATCCTGCAAGGCTCTCAACTGAGTCTTTGGACCGTCTCTGTCCACTGACCACGGGGAGCCTGCACGGACACCGTGCACCGAGGGGCTCACTTCTACGCTGGCAACAATTGAAAGGCACAATGCTGCCTCTCGTCTGATCCCAAAGACATTCTCAGGCCCTCTCAGCGTCCCAGCAAAATGGCGCTCAAATGGGAAAGTTCAGAAGCCATTTGCCAGGGGTGCCTGGCCTGGCTGAAGCAGCACTACGTCATGGCAGGCACACAGCCCCCAGCATCTTCAGGCACGAGCGGCAAGGGCTGGCTCGTCAGAAACTTGAAGCTCGGCCCTCCACCAAAGGCAGTGCCAACCACAGGCGCCACTTACTGGCTCTGCACGTTCAGGCCGTGGATGGACACCAGCTGGAGGCTTCTTGTCATTTGGCTCCTCTTCCGCATCTTCCTCAGCAAGAGAGGGAGCCAGAGGAGCTGCTGACCCTGCTGGTGAGCCCTGCAGACAGACAGCAGTGAGAGGGACAGGGAGCAGCCAGTCCTTTAGGAGCTGCTTTCTTGTCAGCTCCGTAAGCTGCTTTCTTTTCACCCAGACTAAGGGGAAATCAGAAACTTTGATCAAAGTGGGATTCTGAGTCGTGAAATTCACCCTCTTAAGGTGGGCAAATTAGGTGGTGCTCCGTCTTGCTGTGCATTTGATCCTCCACCCTGGCTAGAATCAGCAAGACACCTTTGGCCTGCCACACTTGCCTTTCATCTCTTGAAAGGCTCTTCAATGGAAAATTAGGAAAGAGCCAGTGCTCCCTTTGCTGCTGCTGATGCCAACACCGACTTGGCCTTTCTTTCCGCCTCCCAGGCTGGCACTCTACACTCTACCACAACAGGCCAAGCTCACAGCTTGCCGCACAATTCTTACATGCCAGCAAGGTCAGAGGTTCCTTTGCCACTCACCAAAGGACGGGCTTGTCTCCATCCGCGTGTGAGGTGACCTGCAGAGAGCAAGGCAAAAGGAACCAGATGCCGTTAGAAAAGTGCCTGTGCTGGGGAGTCCCACAGGACAAGTCAGTCCCAACAGAGAGCATTTTCCTTTCCCAACATCCCTCCAGGAGCAACACAAGATTTTCCCACTGCAAGCAAGAGAACAACAAGGACACTATACTAGGCTCTCTCTACTTTTGTCGCTGAAGAAACAGAAACACGATCACAGAAATGCCAAGTGGCCTTTAAGTCAGAGCTTCTGTTCTGCCCAACAGCTCAAGCAGCTTTTTCCTCTTCTCTTTTCTGCAACCTTTCTTTTCTGGTTTTTTGTTGTTGTTGTTGTTGTTGGGTTGTTTTTAATTTGGTTTTTGTTTGTTTGTTTGTTTTTTAAATAAATTGCATGCACTAATTCCCATCCATTTGCTGCAAATGATCCCCCAGGAAAGCTTCCACAAAGGGCCCCATAGCTGTGGCGGTTCTCTTCTAAAGCAGCCCAGGAACAGCTCCTGGGTTCAGGAGCAAAGCCTAAGCGGTTAGGAGCTTGCACTTCATTGCCAAGGGAATTGCTCTCTTGGCACACCGTCAAGGGTCATAGCAGAGAGCCAAGGCCTCTAATGGCAGGATTTGGAGCAAGAAAGTGCTTTCCCTCACTCCTGGGCAAGTTTTAGAAGTACTTGTGAGGCTCCCTGCCAGCCTGCAATTTGCAGTTGTCTCGGCTGAAGCAGCAAGCTGAGGAAATGACAGTGTCCAATGCCACGCGCTCTCCCGTGGAGGGAACGCAACCCCTGCAGGTTACGTTGCAAATACTCTCCAGCCGCCAGCGAGTGCAGACACCCCCTTTTTAGCTGATGCTGTTGGCAGGAGCTTTAGCAAAGGAGCGGCACCTTAATGGCACTTTTGCTCCCAAATCTGCTTCATCACTACAAACGAGCATCAAGAGCAAAGTGAAGCAAAAGCCGTGTGATGGCTACCCCCAGGATAAACCTTTACTTACGAGTCAGGTGGGTCAGGAAGTAGCCGGAATACGCCACAGAAAAAACCGTGCAAACCGCGGCACAGACTTGCCCGATCATTCTAGCAGTGCTGTGCGGGTTTGCACACTGAATGCCACCCGGGGGAAAAACCAAGACTCCTCTCGGGGTGCAGGCCGTCTGCTGAGAACGCCTCAGTCACGAGGGTCCTCCTGCAGCGAGCGAGCCAAAGAGCTGCTCTGGACAAGGAGGCCTCGCGCGCGCCGGGACAACGTCGCGCTGACAGCACTGTGATGCGGCCCGGCTCCCTTGACGTCACAATAGCAGCCGCTCTGGCTCTGTTGGCGTAGTTACGCCCGGCAACTGAAATCTTCTGTACAGCTGACGCAAAAGAAAAGCCTGGGAAGATCTCCTCAGTCATAAAGCAGGAGAAAAAATCCTTACCGTCCATAAGCCAGTGCTCAAGGCATCCCGGGGTAACTCCGAAAATGCACCGATCCAGCAGGCCCCCAAGAAATCCAAGCAAACGTGGCTTTTCCTCCCCAAGGCTTTGACTAAAAGCAAGTGTGCTTGTTCCTGCTGGCATCTTTGTTGCTTCTGAAAGCCCTAACTGCTTTGATGACATTTAGGGGACAAAAGAAGCCAAGGAAATCAGTTTCCAGGAGTACTGCAGTGCGCAGTTGCCTCTTGAGCACGTAGGTGCATGCTGACCTTTGCTCGGACTCACTTTGGAGCCTGACCTCCCTTTCTGGCAGGGAGGTGTTGGCTTGTCTCCTGACACAAAGCTCCTCTCTTCCTGCTTGCTCTTTCTTTGGCACCTTAACGTCGGACAACATGCAGAAGAGCTGCGCGCTGATTCTCGGGCTGCCACAGTTTTGTTGTGTTGCAGCTCTGGCAGCAGCCTGCGGCTACCGCTCTGCGGTGGCCTGCAGGTGCCGAGCCCAAAGAAGGCCCGTTTCAAGCAGTCAAAAGCTGCAGCCTCACAGATGTTTGCCCAGGCTCCATGCTCCCTGTAAGATTCCTTGCAGACATTTGGATAGCCACATCCCAAAGAAAATGAGATGCAGTCATTCCCTTCTCTGTCAAAAGCTCCAGTTAAAGGCAGGAGCCAGCTTGAAAGAGGAGAGCAAGTACTGAGTGGGAGAGGGAAACGAGTGCATGCAACTCTTCTGGAAACCAACTCTGCTTGCCCATGCACGAATGACTCCGGGCTTAGCTCTCTTTTCTGGTGACTCAGCACAGACACGTCCTGTCTGCTGGGGGACAACTGCTGCAGTGTCTTTGAGGAGCTTCACACTGGGCTCTTCACACGTCGGATGCTGCGGGTGCCATTTGAAAATCGATGCAATGGCTGAAAGGCCCAGCTGCACCTTGAAATTCTGTTGCTGAAAAACTGCAGTAATTTACCAGGGTAATTCTCCCAATTTGAAAGCGTCTCGTTTTCCCCATCTCCTAGAGAGCTAACGTCAACCAGCCAGTTATAGAGCTTACAGAAGGAAGAATGAGGCCTTAGCAGGGAAAGCCGAGCGTAGGCCCTCGGACTCCCTTGAGCAGAGCGCGTTAGTGCCCCAAAAGGACCAGAGAGGGAAGCGTTTGGGGGACGTGCCATTTCAGCCCTCCTTGGCTCTTGGATGCCACGTGACCGCCAGGAAAGGGGAACAAGCTGGGCCTGCTCCCTCCTCCTGCCCCTCCCTGAGGGGCGGCTGGCGCTGGGGGATGCCAGGGCACGGGGGGCGGGTGGGGGGGCAACATCTCCGCAGGGCGGGCGGAGCGGGAGCGGCCACGGGGCGCGTGGGGCGGGGCAGGGCCCCTCTGTGAGGGGGGAGAGCCTTGGGCCGCTGGGAAGCAGCGCAAAGCCATGAACAGGACAGCCCGTCCAGAGCGCACGGCTTCGAAGGCGCTGTCCAGCTTAGGCCCAGTGTGGCAAGGAAGGGAATCTTCCAGGGTTCTGAAGGTTTTACAGCCTTTTATTGCCAGTCCTGCTGAAACCAAGGGCTGAAACCAAGGGTCTTCCAGCTACTTCTTCATCTTCATCTTCATCTTCATCTTCATCTTCATCTTCATCATTCTGTCCTCCTGGTGACCTGTTCAGGCTGACAGCTCATGCCTGGTCCAGTTCTGCTGAGTCCCAGCTTTTTCTTTCATAGCTTAATCATCAGGATGACGATTGGTCCATTTCTAGCTCCAGGATAATTCTCAGCTTCCCTACATCAGCAATACTCCACTTTTCACCACCGTCACCTCTCGCCGCTCTCTCGGTGCAACTCTTCAGTGACACGGGGCTGCGGAGATTCCCTGGTGTGGGTCTTTTATTGCATTTTATTCTATTCTCCCTACTGTTTTTTTCTATTCTCACCTCTCACCCTCCTCGGCACTGCCCTTCTGGCCACACCCGACAGCGCCCGTCCCGCCGTGCGGCTCGTCAGTGACACCGGGCGCCGCGGACATCCCGGTGCAGTTTTTTATTCTCTTTTACTCTGTTCTCTGTATTTTAATCTACTCAACCTCCGCCCGTCCCTCGGTGCAGCTCCTTCAGACGCGGGCGGGGGAGACGCGTCTCGGTGCGGCTCTTCTCTTCTCTTCTCTTCTCTTCTCTTCTCTTCTCTTCTCTTCTCTTCT